>NC_061509.1:289847006-289874534 GCF_022539505.1 Lolium rigidum | reverse complement strand
CGCTTGGATGATGTGGACCGACCCTTGTCCTCTCGTCTCGAAAATAGCATCATTGTCCGATAAGGGCAATGGTTAAAGAAGCAATTATGCATGATTCCAGTTTTAGGGTTGGTTCCCCCCTTCCGATGTCGTTGTAATTTAATGTGAGAGGTTAAATACTAAGAACATATTAGAGATACTTGATTTAGGGTAAATACAACCTTGAAATATTGTCAAAGTGTTTTTAAAGTCCAAATGCATTAATGGACTTATTTTCATTTTTAGACAATAATATGTGTAATTTAAATTCTTATTTAAATCATCAAAGTAGGATTTATTCTTAATTGTCTTCAAAAATTCTATTTGGTATTTTATTCAAATAGAGAATTTTATGCTGATCCATTTTCATATTTTTAATTTATTTTTTTTGAGCTTCTAAGCATTTCTTATTAAATTTCAAAGTTTCAGCATATATATGAATTATGAAATACCTAAAATACCCTTGGGCCCCACCTGTCAGGTGGCCCAAAGGGTTGAGTCAAACCCGAGCCGCTCCAACCGGCTCGGTCGGACTCGCACGCGCTCCCCTCTCCTCGCACGCGAAACCCTAATCTCTCTCTCTCGCTCCGGGCGACTCGCAGTCGCCTCCGCCGTCGCCGATTTATCCCCGCCGCCCCAGGCCGTCGCTGGCGACGAGGTGCTGCGGATCTGGGTCGCCGTTCGACGGCGAACCCGGATGGTCCGCGCCGATCTGTCGCGGGTGTCGCCGTTCGCTCGCCATCGTCGCTCCAAGGTGCCGTGCCGTTGGCGTCCCGCCGCCGCCGCGTTGGAGAGGCCGTGGCCCTTCATCCAGCGCGCCTCCCTGCGCGTGGTGCAGCGCTAGGTGCGGTGGTGGTCGCCAGGCTTGGCTTGGCCAGGCCTGGTGCCGCCGTGCTCCGGCGCGCGCCGCCTTGGCTGCCAAGACCGCGTCGACCACCTCCTCCCTGGTGAGTTCTTCTCCTTCCCTTCTTCTTCTTCTTCATCACCTCTTCTTCTTCTAGCTTGACCATGGCCTGCTTGTCCTCGTAGAGGTTCTGGCCGTGCTAGTTGATGTGTTGTTTGTGTTGCTGCTGTGCTACTGCCATGAATTCTTGCTACGGTGTTGCTCTATTCTGCCCATTAGCTATGCTTAATTCTTGCTATCTTGGTTGTGCACATTTCTGTGCATGTTCCAGAGCCACATGCTTGTTTAATCTTGCATTTTTTGGCTCGAATTCATCCCCGTGCCTCTCGTTCTAGTTAATGTTCTTGCTAGACATTCATGTGTATTCAATTTGGCTGCCCCGGCTTGATTACCATGTGTATTCCTTGCAATTTGCAAGTTCCAGGGTAATGGTATGTCATGTCTCTTGTGCTCAATTTCATGTGTATGCTTGATTGAGCATTACTCGCTGGTTTATCCGTATGATTCGTTGATGAGCACCAAGTGCTTTACTTATTTATCTTGATCCGAGTGGTTCATCCAGACCTTGGATGTGCTTCTGGATACAATCATTTAATTATCTATTTGGTTGTCTGTGAAACACTTGTTGATTATCTGTGGCCAATTAAATACCTGGTCCATGCTCTGTGGCTTAGTGATGCTCTAGCATGCCCTAGCATGCTATGGCAAGCTCTAATGATCATGTGATCATCGGCACTGTAATTGGCTTGCTTACCCGTGCTCGTGCATTGTCGTTACCTATCTATGTGTATGTGTGTGGCACGGATCGTTGCTAGTGCTTGCTCAAGCATCAGTCGACACTTGCAAAGTGATCCTCCGGATCATTACCATGTGTCTCGTTTCATGATTTACTTGTTAATATCAATTATCTATGTTGCTTTAATTGATGGAGTGGATAATTGATGTGAACTGCAGTGCTGATGATCATCACAATTGGTTGGATTAGGCTAGATGGATGCCCACAGGTGGTTGGGAACCCTAGCCCTTCTTTGAACCCAATCGTGGTGATGATATTTGTATTTGGCTTGTTGGTTTGGCTGATCTAGGGTTTGAGGTGTCCCCGGCGTATTCATATGCCTGCCCTAGGGTAGCTCCCCTATTTGGTGGCTTTCTCGTGATGGATAGATGCTTACCGGCTAGTCACTTAGTGAATTTCCGATAGCCTAGATGTTGATAAACAGGATAGGCACATGTTGCCCGTCCATCCGATGGTTTAGCTAGGCTAATAGGTGCTTTGTAAATTTGGATGGCTACAAGGAGTAAATCCATGTCTGGATTTCTCTCGGTTTTGACACTCGTGTTGTCACAACCGGTTGTTCCCTGGTTTATTTTCCTTTTAGCCTTGGTTGTACTTGCTAGCACCAATTGGTTTAGTAACCAAATGATGATACACCCGGGGTTTTCCTACCCTTCGTGCTCCCGTGATGCAAGCATGCTTAAGTATGAGCAAGATATGATCTTGCTCGTGCTCTTGTGTGGTATACCTCACTCCAGCTCCTAGAAATAGGTGTTGGTGTAGAGGATTGCTTCTGTGATGCTTGGTTTGCTTGCCCCGCTCCTCCTTGCAAGCTTGTGGTGCTTTACTCCATCTGGTACTTGCTCACAGCTGACAGTTCTTGATGAATCTGTCCCTGGATGGTTTCTGGTGGCTTGTTGTTCTTCCTGTTCTAAGTGTTCTTGCTGTTCTTGGTGAACTTACCCAGTTCAGTTCTGCCGATGGATGATTCAAGTGACTAGGGTTTGGCTGGAAAAAGCTTTTATATGCTGCTGGCTTGCTCTTGTTGGTCGACAGCACCACCGAGCAGCTTGTGGTGACTCACCCCGGTGTGTGTGTGTGTTGCACATGCACAAAGCCCGGTGAGCTGCCCGGTTGTGTGTGTGTGCAAGTGCTGTGTACTTGGGCTTGATTCTATCTCGTGGCATGGACCCGCTCTGGCAGAAACTTGAGCATATCCATCTCATTTCATTGTTTGCTAACTCTGCCAAGTGGCTATGCCACTTGGCATAACACTTGTTTTTATTTGCTTTGTGTTTGTGTGCAGGGAAACAACCTGATGCTCCAAGGAGCATGGAGATCATCAAGTGCAAGGCTAAATGAAGACTAGATTGTAGTGTTAGGATAGAACATTAACTTGTACTTTTCTTTTCTTTTCATTTTCCATTTTGTCCAATTCTTGTAATATGTTGTAATATTCATTTGTTCCAATTTTGAATAATGTAAGTGACAATGTATCTTGTGTGATTATTAATAAAGCTCAAGTTTTCCTTAATGAGCTTTACTTTATTTTTGTGTGATTTATAATTCTTGATTAAGGCTAATTGTTTATTAAATTATCTCAAGTTTGAATAATGTGATATTCATTTGATGTTTGAATTTGAAATTCAAATTCAAACTTGGATTGAATTCAATCATACAACTTAATTTGGAATTCAGTCATGCAACTTAAGTTTGTGATGCAAACTCTCCCCTCTCTTCTCAAAACCCTAGTTTAGTTGAATAAGGAACAGGTTTGTCGCACTCTCAAAACCCTAACCCTGTAAGGTGTCGAGAGAGAAACTTGTCCCCCTTCGATGCAGTTTTTGTTTAAAAGCGCGAAATTTCCCCAGAATTTGCAATGCAATGCACATCCCTTTCTAAAATCTACCCCTCGATCGTCTCTAAACCTGGGACATTACATGATTCCCGGAACATCTTCTCTAGGGCTAGTAAACTACACCCTACGTACTACTGGATCCTTCAACCCGTTTGCAAGGCCTAACTATGTAGATATTAAACTAATCCTTGAAGAACAAGAAGCAATCGTAACGGATCGGATCTACTAAATAATGACTAAGCAGGGTGCCACCCTTGCACCTCAGATCGGTACAAGGGTGGCTAGATATCTAGGGGTAGCATGGCTAATCAAATACATCAAGAAAGTACCGATGCTAACCCTAACATATCTATGATAACTACGTTGCTCGCCATCAACAAGGCTTCAAAGACGAGCAACGCATGAACAACGAATAAACTTGATATCGCCTAGATCGCGAGATGCGATCTAGGCAGCATGGTGCTTACCCGAAGAAACCCTCGAAACAAGGGGTGGCGATGCGCCTAGATTGGTTTGTTGTGAACGTGATTGTCCTCCTTCTCAATAACCCTAGATACATATTTATAGTCCGTAGACTCTCTAACGTGGGAATAATCCCAACCGTGCACGAGCTAAACTCCTTTAATCCTAACCGACACGTATCCTATTATATTTACAGATACACGGGCAAACTAGCCCAAACTTCTTGTACAAGGCCGATTCATGTATATTTTCCGTGTATATTCTCCAAGCCCATCTTACTCACGGCCCACCTCTGATCCGGTTAAATTCTGGTGATAACACATGCCCCCCTTGTTTTGGTAATGATAATTCCAAAACCACTCTGCCTTTTCTTCGTTGGGTCACGTCGTGGCAGGGCAAAACCGCCGCAGTATCCTTCATCATGATGCCTTGCCTTCTCAACTTCTCCGCGTGATTTGACAGTTGTTTTTTTCTTTTGGCACCACTTCCTCGAAAACTGCTGTGGCATTAAATCCACTATATCCCCTTTTATTTAACCGCGCCGAACAGTTCGCCTCTTCATCCCCTTGCTCTGTTCTAGCCATCGGCACCAGAAATCCCCCTCTCCTCGTAGCAATGTCGTCCTCTTCCTCCTCCTCCGCCTCGTCGGATCTTTCCTCCCAATCCTCTTCATCTCGTGAGCCGACGCCGGAGTGGGGCTCACTGGCGGCGCACGACATCCTCGCCCCACCGGAGTGGGACAAGGAGGACCACGACCCCTTCGTCTGGTCCGAGGATGACAAGTCCTTGACCAGCAGCGACAATGACCTCCAGTTCCTTGCCGATGGGGAACTGGAGGCGACGAGCGAGGACGACTCGTTCTCCTGGGACGGCTACACTTCCTCCGAGGAGGAGGAAGAAGAGGAGGACGACGACTCCCTCGAAGACTATCCGCCGGCGAAGCGCTTCCGCGCCGGGTCAGATGACGATGACGACGATGACGACGACGAGGAGGAGGAGGCTCCCAAGGAGGGCTACGGGAGCAGCGACGAGGAGCCCGCCGGCAGCAGCGCCGACGAGAGCTCCGATGGCGACGACGAGGGCAGCGACGGCCCGTAGGGTAGCATCTACTAGTATAGGTCTAGTAGTAGTAGCAGATTGGTCAACAGACCTTTCTTTTGTTCTTCCTCGCTTGAGCAATCAGCTCTTTCTTTGTAAGAAATCCCCCTTATTAATGAAGAAAATATTCCTCTATTGATTTTGCTTTCTCGTCAAATTTGCCGATTGCCAAACGAAGTCAACGCGTAAAGAGCCGATGGCAAGGCATCGGCTTTTACCATAAAACGCGTCTTAAGGCCAAATCAGTTGCCTATTCACACAGTTAAGCAGGTCCAATCTGTGTCCACGCCATCCTCAAATCTCAAACGCATAGATTCAACTCCTCAGCAAATCTAATGGGAGAATCATCTCAAATGCCATGGTCTCTGGCCTGAAACTGATCTGCTAATCTGCTCAATTGAACTTATTCCTCTAGAGTCGATGGCTATGCATCGACTTTTTATTATTCTGAAGTCGATGTCCGTGCATCGGCTGTACTGGTATCCATATTTCTAAAGTCGATGTCTGCGCATCGGCTGTGAATTGTATATGAATTTTTTTTACTGGCCGATTTCATACATCGGCCCCCATATTTCACTGTTCGTCATCCCACATGCTTGGGAAATATTTCTTGAGGTGTTGACCATTGATGGCTACTGGGAATTTAACACCGTCCAGCTGCTCGAGCATGTATGCATTGCCCTTCAATACCTGGTCAACTTTGTACGGACCGTGCCAATTAGGAGACCATTTGCCATATGCTTTATCCTTAGTTCCTAATGGCAACACGGCTTCCCATACTAGATCACCAACTTGAAACTCCTTTGGTCTCACCTTCTTATTGTATGCATGAGCCACCCTGGCTTTGTTCTCTTTAATCTTCTCCAACGACCAAAGTCTAAGTTCCGTTGCATCCTCAATAGTATCACTCATCAGGGCTGCATATTCTTCAGCTGTCAGGTCATTCTGAAACGTAACACGTCTCGATCCAGCCGTAATTTCCCAAGGTAATACGGCTTCCTGCCCATAGACGAGCTGGTATGGCAAAGTTTTTATAGCTCCATGGCATGACATGCGATAGGCCCACAAAGCTTCTGACAATGTTTCATGCCAAACCCTAGGGTTCTCGTCAATTTTCCTCTTAATCAGCTTGATTAGGCTCTGATTGGATGCTTCAGCTTGCCCGTTGGCTTGAGCATAGTATGGAGATGATCGGATCAGCTTAATTCCCATGTCATCGCAGAACTTTCTGAATTCTTTAGAAATAAAGACCGAACCTCCATCGGTCGTGATGGTTTGGGGGATGCCGAATCTATGAATGACGTGTTCTTTCACAAATTTGATAACATCTTCTGATTTTACTTTCTTCATAGGGACGGCCTCCACCCATTTAGTGAAGTAATCTGTAATGGCCAGAATCCACTCGTGGCCTTTGCTCGACGCAGGATGGATTTTGCCGATCATATCCATGCCCCAACCTCGAAATGGCCAAGGCTTGATGATGGGGTTCATTGCTGATGCGGGTACCATCTGAATCTTCCCGAACATCTGACACGCTTGGCATCCCTTGTAGTACTTGAAGCAGTCCTCAAGCATGGTGGGCCAATAAAACCCTGATCGCCTGATCAGCCACTTCATCTTATGAGCCGATTAGTGAGTTCCACAGGCGCCTTCATGCACCTCGTGTAAGAGCTGATTAGACTCGGTTGGTCCCAGGCACTTGAGCAGTAACCCTTCCAACGTCCTGTAGAACATGTCATCTCCTATAAGGACATATTTCATGGCCTTGTACCTTATCCGTTTAGGTGCCCCCCGAGCCGAATCCTTCAAGTAATTTAAGATATCGGCTCTCTAGTCATCCTGTTCCGAGAACCGCACCTCGAACTTCGACCCGTCCGGTATGTCCTTGTAGCCTCGACGCCATCTGTGCGAGATCGTTGGCCTCGGTATTTTGAGATCTTGGGACCCAATTGAAGTTGATGTACCGAAATTGTGCCATCAGCTCGCGGCATTCCATCCAATATGGGAAGAGTGACTCACTCTCGCACTTGTATTCGTCCGTGAGCTGGGAGATCACCAACTTCGAGTCTCCAAAAAGTTCCACCGCTTCTGCCCCGGCTTCCAAAAGCAACTCCATTCCCTTGCGTACTGCCTCATATTCAGCGACATTGTTGGTGCAAGGGGTAGATAGCCTGATGGAGAAGGAATATGTTGCCCCCCGAGGCGACACGAGCAAAATGCCGATGCCACAACCATCGTCACAAGCCGATCCATCGAAGAACATAGCCCATGCACGTACAGATAGTGCTGCTATATTAGTATTGATCCGTTCAGCTATAAGATCGGCCAACGCTTGTCCCTTGATCGCTGTCGCAGGCTGATACCGGAGATCAAACTCCGATAACGCAAACATCCACTTACCAAGTTGGCCTTTCAAAACAGGGGCCGACAGCATGTGCTTGACAACGTCTGACTTGCATATGATGATGATTTCTGCCGTCAAAAGGATTTGATGAAGCTTGGTGCAGGTGAAGAATAGGCAGAGGCATAACTTCTCGACCTCAGGATACCTTGTCTCTGCATCCAACATCCTTCTGCTGAGATAGAAAACGACCTTTTCAACACCCTCATAGAGTTGCACCACCACTGAAGCGATGGACGTGTCAGCTACTGATAAGTAGATATAGAACGACCTGTCTTGCTGAGGTGGAACTAGCACAGGCGGCGTTGTTAGATACCGCTTAATCTCGTCAAACGCTCGCTGCTGTTCTGCCCCCCAGTGAAACTCGTCATTAGATTTAATCTTCACCAACGCCATGAACGGCTCAATTCGTCCTGACAGATTAGAGATGAACCGTCGGACGAAGTTGATCTTGCCGATAAGACGTTGGAGTTCCTTCTTCGTGGTAGGTGACTGCATGGTACGTACTGCCTCCTGACTTTTCAAGCCGATCTCAATTCCTCGTTCATGAACCAGAAAACCTAGGAACTGATCGGCCGTCACACCAAAGGCACACTTCTTTGGATTCATTCTCACCCCGAATTTCCGAGTTCGGTCTAGGATGCGTCGCAAATCATCCAAGTGTCCTTCCCTGGAGACAGACTTGACCACCACGTCATCGATGTAAATTTCCACCAACTTGCCGATCAGATCGTGAAAAATGTAATTCATGGCTCGTTGGTACGTTACACCGGCGTTCTTCAGCCCAAAAGTCATGACCACATATTCAAACAAGCCTACTGTTCCTGGTACTCTGAATGCAGTCTTGTGTATATCTTCTGGGGCCATGAAAATTTGGTTGTAGCCGGCATTGCCATCCATGAAACTCAACACCTTGTGGCCGGCAGCGGCATTGATCAATGTTTCTGCCACAGGCATTGGATATTCATCCTTTGGAGTGGCTCTGTTGAGATCTCGGAAATCTATGGCAACGCGCCATCGGCCGTCCTTTTTCTCTACAGGTACGATACTGGAAATCCATTCAGCATACCTGCATGGCCTGATGAACCCGGCGGCCAACATTTTCTCGATCTCTTTCTTAACTTCTTTGAGAATTTCGGCCTTCATCTGACGTGCTCGTTGTTGGAATGTCCGAAATTCTTTCTTGAGAGGGAGCCGATACTCAATGATGCTCCTGTCTAGCCCAGGCATCTCTGTGTAGTCCCATGCAAAGCAATCTGGGTATTCTTTTAACAGAGCTATCATCTGGCTCCTGAGATGTGGATCTAACTTTTTGCTGATAAAAGTTGGTCGTGGCTTATCCCCAGGACCAATGTCAACTTCTTCTAGCTCATCAGCCGATGTAAACCCATACCCTAGCTTTCCGTCTCCTGTTAGACCGATGCTCAACACAGGGAAAACGTATGGCGAGGATAACATGGGCCGATTGCCGGAATCGGCCCCCATTTTGATTGCATTGCCCTGTGGAGGTTTACATCTTTTCCGTGCTTTACTACGACTACGTGACATGCTTGAGACAAGATCATCACTTTTTATTTTTTGGGGCCGATCGCAGGGATCGGCCTTGCCACGTACGTCCATAGTCTTTGCTCTTGTTACACAGTCAGGCCGGTGGATAAGACCAGCCTCACCCCATTTTTTGTCACGTCGATGCGCTCACAGTCGTCCAAAGTGATTCCGGAGAGTGGCTCTTGGCCTGCCGTCTCCCAAACATTCATGCCAGCCGTTGAGATCTCGGCTGAGTCATCTGCGTGGACGATCTCTACTTCATCTCCATCCCACTGTATTAGGCATTGATGCATCGTGGATGGAATGCAGCAGTTGGCGTGGATCCAATCTCTCCCCAGAAGGACATCGTAGGTGCTCTTGCTGTCGACGATGAAGAATGTCGTAGGGATGGTCTTCCTTCCTACGGTCAGATCCACGTTCAGAACACCTTGTGCTTCTGATGCTTGGCCTTTGAAATCGCTCAATGTGACATTGGTCTTGATCGGATCCGAGCTAGAGCGTCCCAGACGACGTAGCATGGAGTAGGGCATGATGTTGACGGCCGCTCCGGTGTCAGCCAGCATCTTGTTGACAGGCTGCCCATTGATATAACCTCGTAAGTACATGGCCTTCAGGTGTCTGTAACTTCTTTCTCGTGGCTTCTCGAAGATAACCGGCCTTGGGCCGCAGTCAAGTTGTGCCACAGGTGCCTCTTCGGTTCCAGGAGCACAAAACTCCGCCGGAAGAATGAACACCATGTTGGTGCCAGCCGATGTCTCATCATCGGCTTTCTTTTGTTTGGGGCGCCACTCTTTCTTCTGTGGTCGACCCTCCTCGTCCAGAGTTCGCTGAATTTTCGCGGCTAGATCAGGCCGTGCTTTCCTCAACGTATGCAGGTATAACCTTTCGGCTTCCTCCAAGCAACGTAGTCGCTGAACCCTACGCTTTTGGAAGTGGCTGAGTCCATCAGGGCACCACCTTGGTCGGTGGTATTTATCTTCTTCTTCTTCTTCGTCTTCTAACTCCTCGAGATCTTCCACCCGAGAGGACTCAGCTTGCTTGTTCCGAGATGGGAGAGGTCCTAGACGCTTGAATACTGACACGTCTCCCGTGCCCTTCTTCTTCTGTCTACATTCTGGGCAGTTGCCGATTGTGGGCAATCGGCTCATTCCTGAATCCCAGCAGTGTTTGAAGAAGGGACAATCCCAGTGCCTGTCCATGTCATCCTGCTCTCTTGACTGTTCCTTGGCATGGAGCTCATATCTTTCATCGTCCGAACATGCTGACGATATTTCCTGGCGTCCCTGCTAGCCCGACGATCTCTTTCGTCGTCGTCGTTGTATCACCGGCGTTGGTCGTACTGACGCTCATATTTGTTGAGGAGATGATCAGAGAGAGGTCGCTGATATCGCACATTCTTCACTTCTCCCTCTGTGATGTAGCGCTTGCCATCGTGTCGGGGCCGGTCGCGCGGAACGGCCTCCTCCTTGTCCTTGTCACGAGAGCGGCTGCCCTCGTCTCTGTCCTTACCAGGGTGGTGCACGGGCCCGACCATGTTAATACTGAACGAGAAACCTGGCTGGCACCTCCCGGGGTAAGTGCACTCCACCATGTTAACGGCGGGAAAGGGGTGCGTGTCGACTTTCATGGTGTACTGGCTGAAAATTAGACGCCCTTGTTCTATCGCCATTTGGATCTACTGATGCCACACCCTGCAGTCGTTGGTGGTATGGGTGAACGTGTTATGCCACTTGCAATATGGCTTTCCATTCAGCTCTTGCGCCGTAGGGATTTTATGGCCTTCGGGTAGCTTTAGCTGCTTCTCTTTGAGCAAGAGGTCGAAAATCTGCTCAACTTTGCTTACGTCGAAGTCAAACCCTCTCGGAGGACCTTGTGGCTTAACCCATTTGCAGGACACGGGGCTTGCCCCCCGAGCCCATTCAGCCACTGCTACCTCTTGATCTCCAGCAGAGCCTTCACCTTCCTTTGTCTCAACCAGGACTACTGCGCGCTTGAACTTGTCCTGGTACAACTCTGGGTGGCGCTGTTCATATAATGACAGTTTCTGAACCATATGCGCCAGTGAAGCGTACTCTGCTTGGGAAGCCATATCCTTGATCGGTGATGCAAGACCCACCACCGCCAGCTCGATCGCTTCTTTTCGACCAAACGAGCCGAATAGCATCGGTTCCCGATGGTCCCGAAGCGCCGGATGTATTCCGACACCGTTTCTCCGCGCTTCGTCGTACTTGGGCTAGATCGGCAATGCCAGCCTCGGAAGCCTCCGAGTGATACCGCATGTGGAACTGCTCTTCCATCTCGCTTCCAAGTCCGGATTGAATCTGGTGGCAGCGAGGTGTACCACCCGAAAGCCGATCCTGTGAGGGACTGTGCGAAGAACCTCACGCGTAGTGCGTCTGATGCTGAGATCGTGCCCAACTGCGCCAAATATCGGCTCACATGCTCGATTGAACTGGAGCCTTCCGACCCGCTAAACTTGGAGAATTCAGGGAGCCGATATTTGGGTGGTAGTGGGATCAAATCGTACTCGTTGGGATACGGCTTGAAATAGCCGATTGCCCTCCTTTTCGGCACCATGCCGAACTGGTCTCTCAAGATTGCACTGATCTGATCCGCGGTGCTAGCTGCAGGAGTCGAGCTTTGAAGATTCGCTGGAGTGGCATACTTAGCTAGCCACGCTTGCTTCTCCAGATCTGAGCCAGCTGCAGGAGTTGAGCTTTGAAGGTTTGTTGGAGTGGCATACTTAGCTAGCCACGCCTGCTTCTCAAGATCTGATCCGAGGCCCCTCCTACTGTTCCGCAAATCCCCGTCGTTGCAGTCTGGTTCGTGAGTGCCCAGTTACTGCAGTCTGGCACATATGTGCATGTGTATCCGTGCGGGATCTCCTTAGGCGCCTCATACAAGAATTGGTAATCACTAGGATCGCCACCGATCTTGTAGACGATGAATGCCGGTGAACTCGGCACTTCGGTGCCGCCGCGCGAACGGCAGCGGTGGTCTGGTCTGGAGTGGTATCTCTCCTTGGTGAGTCCCTAGAGCAGGTCCTGATGGAGAGTACTGATGCTTCATGATTTCCTGTACCACGCGAAGCGCGACACGCTCCAAAGCGTTCACCAGGCTCTCAGAATGGCGGTGTAGCGAATGAGCTACCATGTGATTCACCTCCTGACGCAGAGACCTGGTGCGTTCTTCTGAAGGAGTAGACAGATCCACTCCATCGAGCGCGCCTTCAGGTGAGAACCCTTTCCACCTGATGCCGTGTGAGCGGGTTCTCTGGAAAGAGCCGATGAGGTCGGCTTCGAAGAGAGCTTTGACATCGTCATATTTCTTCTTGAGCTCCTCCGTTAGATCTTCGTACATGACTGGATCTTCCGCCATCTCAGATGCAGATGGCGATGCAGTTGATGTCGAAGACTGTCCCACCGGGCGTGCCAGAATGTGTTGGCATCCAAAACCCACCGGCGAGTAACGACGGGCAACACGTAGAGCCGGGAGGCTCCCAGAACTGCGGTAGGCCCTGGTCCCTCGTGCGACGGCCCGCAATGCTCCGGCACGCACGTCCGATGCTGGTGCAAGGGCGTGCCACCTGACCTATACCTGGTCAGGAAGGTGATGGATTGCTTCGCTTAATTTCCTGCATGGCATACACGTAAACATTAAATACGAGCCTCGATCGGCTCTCAGGTTGTCCTGTGAATCGGCTCAAGGAGCCGATCCACCCATGATTCGTATGAGATCTACGATAACATGGTGGTCCTGCTTGATCAATACTAAGTTAAAATGACCTACGACGATTTAGGGTTTTCACCACATAATCGGAACGTCCTACACGTAATTGAGCCTGGCAGCTACGCAAGATGATCATAAACCAGCCCTAGATAAGGCCTAAAAACCAACACGGAGTTGATTCCCGGAACATCTTCTCTAGGGCTAGTAAACTACACCCTACGTACTACTGGATCCTTCAACCCATTTGCAAGGCCTAACTATGTAGATATTAAACTAATCCTTGAAGAACAAGGAGCAATCGTAACGGATCGGATCTACTAAATAATGACTAAGCAGGGTGCCACCCTTGCACCTCAGATCGGTACAAGGGTGGCTAGATATCTAGGGGTAGCATGGCTAATCAAATACATCAAGAAAGTACTGATGCTAACCCTAACATATCTATGATAACTACGTTGCTCGCCATCAACAAGGCTTCAAAGACGAGCAACGCATGAACAACGAATAAACTTGATACTGCCTAGATCGCGAGATGCGATCTAGGCAGCATGGTGCTTACCCGGAAGAAACCCTCGAAACAAGGGGTGGCGATGCGCCTAGATTGGTTTGTTGTGAACGTGATTGTCCTCCTTCTCAATAACCCTAGATACATATTTATAGTCCGTAGACTCTCTAACGTGGGAATAATCCCAACCGTGCACGAGCTAAAATCCTTTAATCCTAACCGACACGTATCCTATTATATTTACAGATACACGGGCAAACTAGCCCAAACTTCTTGTACAAGGCCGATTCATGTACATTTTCCGTGTATATTCTCCAAGCCCATCTTACTCACGGCCCACCTCTGATCCGGTTAAATTCTGGTGATAACAATGGTGAACTCTACAAGTGCAGCATCTCGGGTATCTTTCAAAGGTGTATTGCCATTGAGGATGGAAAAGCACTGTTGCGCGAGATACACGAGGGAACTTGCGGACACCACGCAGGAAGCATGGCCCTTGTGGCGAAAGCCTTCAGGGCAGGATTTTACTGGCCAACGGCGGCATCGGATGCTCGAGATCTGGTCATGAAGTGTGACCCCTGCCAGTGCTTCTCACCAAAACCGCACGCTCCTGCGACAGATCTGATGATGATACCCCTGGCATGGCCCTTTGCTCAATGGGGACTCGACCAAGTTGGACCACTGCCGAGGTCGTCGCCTGGAGGACACACGTATTTACTGGTCGCAGTCGACAAGTTCACCAAGTGGATCGAGGCAGCACTGCTCGAAACCGTAAAGCCGAAACAGCAGTTCAGTTCTTCAGGGGAATAACCTGTCGATTTGGTATGCCTCACAGTATCGTCACAGACAACAGATCTAACTTTGACTCCAAAGAGTTTCGAAAATTTTGTGATGACGGAGGAATCAAACTGAAATTTGCATCAATAGCCCACCCACAGACCAACGGCCAGGTGGAAAGGATCAATGGTCTAATAGGGGATGGCCTCAAGAAACGCCTTACGGGTGCGGCTGGAGCCTGGGTCGAGGAGTTACCATCCGTACTTTGGAGTTTGCGTACTACACCTAACAGGTCGACCCAATACACCCCGTTCTTCTTGGTACATGGAGCCGAAGCAGTTCTACCAGCCGACGTTCGGTTCGAAGCCCCTCGGGTGACAGCATACACAAAATCTTCTTCCAACATCGCGCTGCAGGATGCTGTGGACCTCCTTGACGAAGCTCGAGATATTGCTTTGGCAAGAACGACGGTATACCAGCAGGCGTTGAGAAATTATCACAGCCGAAGAATACACAGTCGAAGCTTTAATGTTGTAAATATGGTACTGCGGCTGAAGCAAGAGAGACCATTGAAACTCGAATCTCCATGGGAAGGACCATACATTGTCACTGAAGTGATACCAGGGGGAGCATATCGGCTCAAAAACCCAACTTCGAGAAAAGACGTTGAGAATCCATGGAACATCGCACAGTTGCGATGGTTCTATACATAGGATACAATTGTTTTTATTACTCGACAGCCCTTAAGGTTGCTTTTGCATTATGAATAAAATTCTAATCAGGTTTTCTACCTTTTTCTTGATCCAGGCCTCATCATCCGAACAAATCGCCCGGGGCCCCTGCCATTGGTTCCTACTCCCATCGGGAGCACTGGCCAAAAAATACGCTCGCACAGTGTCATTAATTAAATACTCTCAACGGGAGCTAAGATTAATGACACACAAAAACAACCAATCCAAGCCTCGAGAAAATACGCGAGTGCTGTAGTCGATGGTTATACTATCACAAAAAAAGGCTCAAACCGGTGCACCGTGTGACGAAGCCAAGCGTTTAATTCCCTCGATTAAGTCGAATGGTATCGCTCCTACAAAACTTACATATCGACTTTGCAATGAATTTGAAAATTACAACGAAGTCGTCGGGAGAGCAGGTTGAATTGATCACTCAACCGCCCTCGACAATAAATTATCAATCGAATTAACAAATTCGCCAGAACTACATGATGTGCAAAGCACACGTTGAATTTACACAAAACATTCTTATGCAGGTAAAAGGTTATTACATTCACGACTGGGCTCCCTGGTTCCCTTGGGCCCTCAGATCTCTCTCGATACCTGTCTGCATCCGTGAGATGATGGGATATGCAGGACCTCTAGCGATATCATAATATTGGTCTAAACTCCTCTCGGTGTTTGATATGGCTTTCAAGTCTAAAGATGGATGACATGCCAATACTGAAGCAAAGGCAAGTTCAGCACCAGCCAGGAGCTCTTTCCGCACCAGCAGTCGAATCCTCTCAGGAGACTTGAATCGGGTAAACAAAGCAGACAAAGTTTCGGGTGCTTGATCCAGAGGGAACAAAGTCTTCCAAACCATCATAAGATGAGCGTGGAATTTATCAAAGTAGTAGTGCACCTTCTCTGCTCGATGCTCGAACTTCGCCACGATAACAGCCTTCGGACGATGCAACCATAAATCGTGTTTCGGGTGAGCAACGTCAGTCATCGCCTCGACCTTTTCATGGATCTTCTTGTTCTCCTCAGATTTATCTGAAGATACGACTGTAAAGGAACGAATATCAGTTAAAGGAACATCCAAGCTACATCACGGATCAAAAGATGGGTTAACACTTACAGCCCAAACTTTCGGTAGCGATATGAAGACGATCGAGAGCATGTTGTTCAATGGCAGTTGCTATTTCACTCTTTTTCTTCACCAACGCTGCCATCGCATGAAGGGAGGAAATATCTTTACTCAAACAAAACACTTGGTCACGTAAACGACGAACAAGGCCAGATTCATCGCTAGTCGAAGAATTTGGAAAAAGCTCGGCACGGGAAGAAGATGAAGGAATCTGCAGTACAACTTTCAGTTCAGAACAACATCAACATAAATCTCCCATCGAGAGCGCTGGAGTGTATATGTTACATTCAAAAGATTGTTCGAACCGTCTACAGAGCCAAAATAAAACAAGGACAAGTCAAATTGCGTCAGGTCTTAATTACATTTAATAGAACAAGCATTCAAGGAAGTGCCGATGACGAGCCAGGGGCAGCTTCAGGTGTAGACTTGGTCTTTGCTTCATCAACCAATTTCAGGAGCTGATTAGCACATGTCACTGCTGATCGTTTGAAGGGTTCAAGGTCGACTAGATGATTGTCGTCGCCCACAGGCAATGCCTTAGACAACCTCTCTAAATCGGACCCCATCCCATGGCCCATCAGCAGCTGGAAAGTAAGAACCGCCCCAAACAAGAGGGAGCGGCGTTTCAATACCTCTACAGGCTTGGAAGAGTCGATAAGGAAAGCATCTGCCATCTCGCCAAGAGTCTTGTCCTGCTTCATCTTTGGGAAGATCATCGAGTATAGCCTTGACAATGCTCCTTTAGTCTTCTGCAGAAGTCCAAGAACTTGGACATTGGACTCAGCGGCGAGCGAAAGGGCATCAGATGTAGAGTCCTCTCGAAGCTGATGAGCTCGAGTGATGGTTATATCGGCAACCTCTGAAAAAAGGGCAGATCAGCAACCAGAAAGGAAATACCAAGAGAGAAGCCATGTGCCATGAACCTTACCCAATAAATCCTTGATGGATTCACGGAGGACGCCTTCCTTCTTATCGGCTACAGCCGCAGCCTCACGCCTGGCGTCTTGTTCATCCTTCATCTGCCGCTTCAGCTTCTTCAACTCCTCCTTCAGCAAGACATTTTCGTTCTTGGCGTCGGTGGCAAGCCTGTTGGCCTCCAGCACCTGATCAGCCGAAGTTTTGACGGTCTTCTGAAGCTGAGCGTTTTCAGACTCCAGTCGGGTGAACTGCTCAGCGAAATCTACCACAGCATCAACTGTGGCATAAATCGGCTGTAATAAAGAAAATCAAGAAGATTCAGTTGGATAAAAAAAGCTCGGCGAAGCAAGAGAGAAATCAAGGGAAACTAAACACTTATGTGGTCGCGAGCAGCCGATGAGGTGGGAACGTCGCCAGAAGGAATAACCTTCGACATCGGAATCTTCTCTACAGACGTTCTTGGGGGTGGCATCAACTTGTCAGGAGAGGGATTCGGCTCCTTAGCTGATGCCGTTCTCTCAAAAGATAATTTGGCCCTCTTTGCGAGAGGAACATTATCATCATCAGAGCTGCTTAAGAAGAATAGATGATTAGCATACAAAACAACAAAGGATAAGTCACAAAGGGATATAGACGCTCACAGGTCCAGGTCATCTTCGGCAGCGAGAAAGCCTGTCGGACCTTTTTTAGAAGGGGGAGGCGGAGAAGTTCCAACGGCATCATTATCTTGTCCGCTAGGACTTGATTCAGCCGTTGTAATAAAATCTTCATCTATCTGCTTACGTCGCCTGCTCCTGATGAAGGCATCATCCTCGGCAGCATCATCCTCTTGGACATCGCTGTCCTCAAGGGCCTGTTGGATGTCCTCGGTCTCCTCGGAGTCATCATTGTCATCCTCTGGTTCCACACCACTTTCCGGCGTAGGAGGATAGCATTGAGCAACGGTGGAGGCCTATCAAGAGAAGAAAGTTTGTAGAGCACTACGAAGAAAGAAACAATAATAGCAAGCAAGAAGCAGCAAGAATTACCTCAGACGGAAGATGGTCTAGATCATAAGGGGGACGAGCCGATGTCAAGACAATATTGTCCTTCATACTGAGGCACGTCAAGCGACGAACTTCATCTCGAATTTCATCAGCCGACAGGTCGGCAGAGCTGACCCTCGACTTGTCATCCTTGCCAGTATAAAGCCATAGTTGGTGGGGTCGAGACATTAGCGGCTGCACTCGATGTTGTAAGAACACTGAGACTACCTGATACGTCAACAACGTATCGATAATTGCTTATGTTCCATGCTACTTTATTGATGATACCTACATGTTTTATGCATACTTTATGTCATATTTATGCATTTTCCGGCACTAACCTATTAACAAGATGCCGAAGAGCCGATCTTGTTTTCTGTCTGTTTTTGGTTTCGGTAAATCCTAGTAAGGAAATATTCTCGGAATTGGACGAAATCAACGCCCAGGGGCCTATTTTTCCACGAAGCTTCCAGAAGTCCGGAGAGGAAACGAAGTGGGGCCACGAGGTGGCGACACACCAAGGCGGCGCGGCCAAGGAGGGGCCCGCGCCGCCCTAGTGTGTGGGCCCCTCGTGACGCCCCTTGACCTGCCCTTCCGCCTACTTAAAGCCTTCGTCGCGAAACCCCCAGTACCGAGAGCCACGATACGGAAAACCTTCCAGAGACGCCGCCGCCGCCAATCCCATCTCGGGGAATTCAGGAGATCGCCTCCGGCACCCTGCCGGAGAGGGGAATCATCTCCCGGAGGACTCTACACCGCCATGGTCGCCTCCGGAGTGATGTGTGAGTAGTTCACCCCTGGATTATGGGTCCATAGCAGTAGCTAGATGGTTGTCTTCTCCTCATTGTGCTAACATTGTCGGATCTTGTGAGCTACCTAACATGATCAAGATCATCTATCTGTAATACTATATGTTGTGTTTGGTGGGATCCGATGAATAGTGAATGCTATGTTATGTTGATTATCAATCTATCATGTGTTGTTTATGATCTTGCATGCTCTCCGTTGCTAGTAGAGGCTCTGTCCCAGTTTTTGCTTGTAACTCCAAGAGGGAGTATTTATGCTCGATAGTGGGTTCATGCCTCCATTAAATGCAGGACAGTGACGGAAAGTTCTAAGGTTGTGGATGTGTCTGTTGCCACTAGGGATAAAACATCAATGCTTTGTCTAAGGATATTTGTGTTGATTACATTACGTACCATACTTAATGCAATTGTCCGTTGTTTGCAACTTAATACCGGAAGGGGTTCGGATGATAACCCGAAGGTGGACTTTTTAGGCATAGATGCATCGTCGGATAGCGGTCTATGTACTTTGTCGTAATGCCCAATTAAATCTCACAATACTCATCATAACATGTATGTGCATTGTCATGCCCTCTCTATTTGTCAATTGCCCAACTGTAATTTGTTCACCCAACATGCTAATTCTTATGGGAGAGACACCTCTAGTGAACTGTGGACCCCGGTCCATTCTTTTACATCGAATACAATCTACTGCAATACTCGTTCTACTATTCTCTGCAAACATCATCATCCACACTATGCATCTAATCCTTTGTTACAGCAAGCTGGTGAGATTGACAACCTCACTGTTACGTTGGGGCAAAGTACTTTGGTTGTGTTGTGCAGGTTCCACGTTGGTGCCGGAATCCCTGGTGTTGCGCCGCACTACACTCCTCCGCCATCAACCTTCAACGTGCTTCTTGGCTCCTACTGGTTCGATAAACCTTGGTTTCTTACTGAGGGAAACTTTCCGCTGTACGCATCATACCTTCCTCTTGGGGTTCCCAACGGGCACGTCGACTGTGTGCTAGCATCAAGGCTCTTTTCTGGCGCCGTTGCCAGGGACATCAAGACACGCTGCAAGGGGAGTCTCCACTTCCAATCTCTTTACTTTGTTTTTGTCTTGCTTTATTTTATTTAGTACTTTGTTTGCTGCATTATATCAAAATACAAAAAATTTAGTTGCTAGCTTTACTTTATTTACTGTCTTGTTTGCATTCTCCATATTAAAAAAACACAAAAAAAATAGTTACTTGCATTTTACTTTTGTTACCATGTCTAGTTCTGCACATGTTACTTCTTCACCTGAGGAATTAGTCTTCACTTTTAAACAAGGGGATGAGGAGAGTTTTTGTCGTGGTATCGTCACGGCATATGCTACGGGGTAGCTAAAGAGAGGTGGTTCCTGTATGGGCGTCGACGGTATCCGGATGCGGGATTGGTACACAGCACGCGGTGATGTACCCAGGTTCAGGGCCCTCGCGGTGGAGGTAAAACCCCTACTCCTGCATGTCTGATGTATATGACAGTATATGGTGTTACATAGTTGCTCCTTGAGCTGTTTATCCTGAGAAGGAAGAAGCTACTGTGAGCTAAGAGGGAGCCTGGCCAGCTTGGAGAGATGCTCGGCCGGCTGCTCGTATGTGAGCTGAGATACAGAGAGGGCAGCCTTGGCCTCGTTGGCCATTCAGAGAATCCGCGTGAGGGGCTCCCCTGGTGTGCTTATATGGCTGGCCACCCAGGGGACACAAGGCCCCACATACACTGCTGAAGAAATGACTACTGGGGTCTTATCAACTGTACACTACAGTGCTACTATTGCACTACAGTGAGCCTATCGATAGCATGTACGTAGACTACCACCATCGCTTGTCTTCTCGTACGATCGCTGTCCTGGTAGGAGAGGAATCCAATGCTGGACGTTTAGCTCGTGCGTGGTCTTGGAGTAAATCAGCCGGCCATGTATGTAGAGGAGAAGCTGGCCACTTCATTGGTTTTCACGTGGAGGTGGCCAGCTTATTGATTGGAGCCGGCCAGGGAGTGCATGACTGCATGGAAGCCGGCAGCTGGCCGTGGGAGTTGCACCCGGCCGCACGCATGGCCACGGCAAGGAGCTGGCCAGGTGCTCCCGATCGAGCGTGGGCGCGAGCCGGCCAGCACCAGGGGCGGCCGCGTATGCACCAGGCGGCCCAGAGAGAAGCGAGGCGGCCCAGCCAGGGTGCACCTGGCCTGGAACGGAGCGGGGCGAGCCGGCTTCGGCCTAGCAGCCGGCCTGGCGCCAGGCGGCCGGGTGCGGCCCCAAGTGGAGGTGGGCGGCCCAGCTGGCCAGGGGGAAGCCGGCCCCAGGCCGGCCAGGCGGAAGCCGGCCCGGGCGCAGCCGGAGCGGGCCGCGGGAGCCGGAAGTCGGCCCGGTACGCGGCTCTTCTTCTGTTTTATTCTTTCCTTCATATCTTTTGCGTCGCTTGGTATTTTCTCGATCCGCGAAATGTGGCGCGCTCGTAAACTCGAGGACTTTTCCATACTGGGGGTCATCGCCCCGACATTAGCCCCCGAGCCTACGTGGGACTCGAAGAGCAGTCGAGTCGCGTGGAGGGTCTTGAACTCGTTGTTGTTGATGTAGATGATGATGGCGATGTCGAAGTAAACCATGGCGTGGCATGGGTGGGAGGCGCGGAGCCACCAAGGCTGATCTCAACGATGCGTAAGGCGGCAAAGGCGCACCCGGATGATGGCGGAGGCGCAGCCGGACGATGGCGGCGAGGGCGCAGCCGAACGAGGCGGCGAGGCGGCGCAGGCCAGGACGAGGCGAGGCGCAGCGGACGCAGGCGGCGAAGCGCGCCGGACGAGGCGGCGAAGGCGCAGCCGGCGAGCGGCGAAGCGCGCGAAGGCGATGAAGCGCAGCCGGACGAGGCGCGAAGCGCAGCCGGACGAGGCGGCGAGGCGCGCCGGACGAGGCGCGAAGGCGCAGCCAGACGAGGCGGCGAAAGTCGCAGCCGGCGACGATCGCAAGGCGGAGCCGGACGCAAGCGGCGCAGCGCGGCCGGACGAGGCGGCGAGCGGCGCAGCCGGACGAGGCGGCGAAGGCGCGCCGCGAGACGGCGACAGGCGGCCGGACGAGGCGGCGAAGGCGCAGTCGACGAGGCGGCGAAGGCAGCCGGACGAGGCGACGCAGGCGCAGCCTGGACGAGGCGGCGGAAGGCGCAGCCGGACGAGGCGGCGAAGCGCACGGCGAGGCGGCGCAGGCGACGAGGCGGCGAAGGCGCAGCCGGACGAAGCGAGCGAGCCGGCGCGGCACGAGGCAAGGCGCAGCCGGACGAGCGGGCGAAGGCGCAGCTGGACGAGGCGGCGAAGGCGCAGCCGGCGACGACGGCGGCGCAAGGCGCAGCCGGACAAGGCGCGAGCCGGCCGAGCGGCGGCAGTCGCAGCCGGACGAGGCGGCGCAAGGCGCAGCCGGACGAGGCGCGAAGGCGCGACGAGGCGATGACGGCGCAGCGCAGCCGGCGACGCGGGCGCAGGCGGCAGCCGGACGACGAGGCGGCAGGCGCACGGACGAGGCGGCGAAGGCGCAGCCAGACGAGGCGGCGAAGGCGCAGCCAGGACGAGCGGCGAGGCGCAGCCGGCAGAGGCGGGCGCGGCACGGCGAGGCGGCGAAGGCGCAGCCGACGAGGCGACGAAGGCGCAGCGGACGAGGCGGCGGCGGGCGCAGCCGGGACGAGACGCAGCGGCAAGGCGCAGCCGACGAGGCGGCGACAGGCGCAGCCGGCGAGGCAGGCGAAGGCGCAGCCGGACGAGGCGATGAAGTCGCAGCCGGACGAGCGACGGCGCAGCCGACGCAGGCGGCGAAGAGCAGCCGACGAGGCGGCGAAGGCGCAGCCGGACGAGGCGCGAGGCGCAGCCGGACGGAGGCGACGCGGCCGACAGCCGGACAAGGCGCAGCCGGACGAGGCGCAGCCGGCCGAGAGCGGCGAAGCGCAGCCGGACGGCGAGGCGCAGCCGACGAGGCGGCGAAGCGGCGCGCCGGACGAGCGCGACGAGGCGCAGCCGGACGAGAGCGACGAAGGCGCAGCCGGACGAGCGGCGACGGCGTCGGCATGGACAAGGCGCAGCCGAACGAGGCGGCGAAGGCGCAGCCGGACGAGGCAGCGGAGGCGCAGTCGACGAGCGCAGCCGGACGCGGCGACGCGGCCGCGCCGAACGAGACGCGCGCAAGCGCAGCCGGACGGACGGCGCGCGCAGCCGGCGAAGGCGCCGGGCGCAGCCGGCGAGGCGCGACACGGCGTCAGCCGGCTCGAGCGGCGAAGAGCGCGGCCGGAACGTGGTCGCCGAGGACCGCACGAGCCGGTCGGCAAGGCGACGCGGTGTCGCCAGCCGGCTCAAGGCGCAGCCGGACGAGGCGGCGCGAGGACGCAGCCGGACGAAGGCGCTGAAGCCGCTGGCAAGGTGGACGCGGCGTCCGCCGGCGCGTGCGACAGAGTCGCACCGCGAAGCGAGTCGCGCGAGGACGCGCCGAACGGCGTGGCCGGACCGGCGAGCGTAGGACTCGGTGTCCGCCGGCTCGTGCCGAAGAGCACCCGGAAGTGGTCGGCCGAGGGACCGCCGGCTCGAAGGCTGCCCAGGCCGCCGGCAAGGTGGACGTCGGTGTCCGTCGGCTCGTGCCGAAGAGCACCCGGAAGTGGTCGCCGAGGACCGCCGGCTCGAAGGCTCGGCCGCCGGCAAGGTGGACTCGGTGTCCGCCGGCTCGTGCCGAAGAGCACCCGGAAGTGGTCGCCGAGGACCGCCGGCTCGAAGGCTCCGGGCCGCCGGCAAGGTGGACTCGGTGTCCGCCGGCTCGTGCCGAAGAGCACCCGGAAGTGGTCGGCCGAGGACCGCCGGCTCGAAGGCTCTGGGCCGCCGGCAAGGTGGACTGCGGTGTCCGCCGGCTCGTGCTGAAGAGCACCCGGAAGTGGTCGCTGAGGACCGCCAGCTCGAAGGCTCTGGGCCGCTGGCAAGGTGGACGCGGTGTCCGCCGGCTCGTGCTGAAGAGCACCCGGAAGGTGGACCCTAAGGTCCGCCAGCTCGATGGAGTCCATCGGAGATAGTCATATAAGAGACAAAGTTAGTCAGTAAAGACATATAATATGTGCAGCCTTAGCAGTGCTAGCTTTATGTAGAGGGATGTTGGCTCGGTTTCGTCCGAGCCCCCTGGAGTCATTTTCATGTCCCCCCCGCTCTTTGGCTTTTTCTCTTGCCTGCCATACGCTCGGGTTGCGGTCTGTAGCTAGGTCAAGAGTGGGCCGCAAAGTGGAGCGCACAGTACTTAGACTTTGAGGGGCGGACTCATTCGAGCTACATCGGCGAAGGCCGGGATGCCCAAGGTGATCTCTCTTTGGACGTTGTTCATGTGAGGCGACCTCCGGCTTTTGCTCTTGCTAGCCATGAAGCCGGGTTGCGGACAACGGCTGAGTCGAAGAGTGGGCCTTTGGTACCGTACACACTACTAAGCCGTCCGTGGGATAGAGCATCGTGGACCAGCCGGCGAGCCCCGGGACGAGTTGAGTCGGTCCGGGGTTAGCAGACGAAGTGCGGTGGAAGAAGGGGTAGCCCCGAGTGTAACTCGGGTTACCCGATGAGCGACGGTGCGGAGAGTTACTCAACGATACTTACATTTTGTTTTCGATGTAGGGTTGATCTCGATAGTGATGACGAGTTGTTGAAGCCGTAGAGGCGAGGGAGTGGCTGGTGGCCTCAGCCGGCTTGGCCCCAGCCGGCCAAGCCACCAAACGCGCTGCGGGTAGCGCTAAGGGGCGCAGCTGGCAGCCGGAAGAGGGCGAAGGTGTAGCCGGTGTGAGAGGGGGACAGCCCCCGAGTGTCTCTCAGGGTGGCTGATTCGCGCGCGCGGGGAAGTGTCGATGGCTGATGGCCTCAGCCGGCTTGACTCCAGCCGGCAAAGCTACCAAACGCGGCTGCAGATGTGCGAGTCGATGCGGATTCCGGCTGCACAGATTCAGCCGGACGGGCGACCAAACGCGCTCGGGCTGGTTCAGTCGGTGCAGGCTCCACTCATCCCATTCCCAGCCGGCCTGGACAGGCGGAACCGGTACGAGCGGAGTCGAGCGACCAACCAAACAGACCCAGCCCCAGCCGGGTTAACGATAGCCCGCCCAGCCGGCACTGACACAGCCGGCTCGATCAATCGAACATCAAGCAGATTTCGTCGGCGGCATGTTTTCAGCCGGACAAATATTCTTATATATTTTTTCAGCCGGCGAGCTATTTTCAGCCGGATCATTTTTTTTTTTTTGGCCGGCAAGCAACTTCTTTTCAGCCGGCAACCCACTTTTTTTTTTTTTTTTTTAAAGCCGGCGATGTATTTTCGGCCGGCAACTTATTTTCCTCAGCTAGGAGGATTTTTCTATTTTCAGCCGGCTGCTTTTTTGCCATTCATCTTTGTTTTTCTCAGCCGGCAGTCACGCGCTCAGCCGGCCCCACTCGTTTTTCCTTTCTTTTCTTTTGGCCTTTTGCCTTCTTTACTTCAGGCGACACAATCCCTGAGCCGGCCCCAGCTCTTTTGACTTTTATCCACTTATTTTCTCGCATAGGACTCGTATTTGGCTGGAGGCCTAGCCAGTGGTCGATGGGAGCAGGACCAGGTGCGGGCGCCGCGGTCGGAGAGTAGCGGAGGCGCGGCCGGCGGCGTCGGTGCGGCCGTCGAGCCGGCAGTTGCGTGCGGCGCGAGCGGTGGGTGCCGGCGCTATTGAAGGCGCACGAGCCGGAGTTGGAGGCGAAGCCGGCCGAGGCGCTGCATGGAGCAGCCGGAGATGGTGCGGCCGACGCGGAGCCGGGTGGCGCAGGAGCCGGCCATGGCGAGGCGCGGGCGGCGGATGGCGCGGCGCACAGCCGGCGGAAGAGTTGGCAAGGTGGGCGGACGTGGCGGAGGTCGACGCCGGCGAGCCGCAAGAGGCCGTGGCGCCCAGAAGCCGGTGATGGCCGTTGCGGGCCGATTCTCTGCTGTTGTGCTCTTGCTGCGCGCTTGGCCGCCTCAGGGCGGAGCGAGTGCTATCGCGGCCGTCTCCTGGTTTCGTGCTGGCGCTCCATGTATGCGCGTGTGTGCTGCTGCTTGGCCAAGCTCGTTGTTGCTTGCTTGCTATAGTAGAGAGAAACAGCAGCCGTGAGAGTACAGGAAATAATATACTGTGACTCTTTTAGTTTGACATGGAGCGATGCATGCGTAAAGTTAGCTGCCGCTCTACTCTAGCTTTGCTTATGTGAGGTAGAAGATAGAGGGAACCAAAAGACTTAGCTCCAACAGTCGGCTATTGCGGACGTGGTCGTCGCCGCTGCATGGCGCCTGCTGCATGCGCGCGCTGCTCTGCCCGCGCACGCATGCTGGTTCGCGTTTGCGCGCTCGGCGGCGTTGCTGCTTGACGCTGTGCGCGCTCCTGGGACGGCGCCCGAGACGGCGCGGTGAGCCGGAGGTCGATGTGGGCGGCGCCGGGCTTTAGGGCGCGGGCGCAGCCGACAGCGACGGCGCAGGAATGGTGCGGGCGAACGCGGAGCCGGAGACCGGTGTTGGTGAAGATGAAGAGCACGCGGCGGGGGCGCAGCCCGCGGCGATGTTGGTGGAGAAGGTGGCCGCGGCGTCGAGCCCGGCGACCGCAAGGATGGTGAAGAAGCTCGCGGCGTTGAAGGCCGCGGCGGTGAGGACGTGCTCGAAGAGGACGGCGATGCCGGCGGCGTTGAAGGCCGCGGCGGTGATGATGATGAGGAAGGGTCCCGTCCGGACGAACTCCGGCCGGCGCCACTGCAGGCCCCACGGTGGGCGCCAAATGTCGTGTGTGTCGTCACGGCATATGCTACGGGGTAGCTAAAGAGAGGTGGTTCCTGTATGGGCGTCGACGGTATCCGGATGCGGGATTGGTACACAGCACGCGGTGATGTACCCAGGTTCAGGGCCCTCGCGGTGGAGGTAAAACCCCTACTCCTGCATGTCTGATGTATATGACAGTATATGGTGTTACATAGTTGCTCCTTGAGCTGTTTATCCTGAGAAGGAAGAAGCTACTGTGAGCTAAGAGGGAGCCTGGCCGGCTTGGAGAGATGCTCGGCCGGCTGCTCGTATGTGAGCTGAGATACAGAGAGGGCAGCCTTGGCCTCGTTGGCCATTCAGAGAATCCGCGTGAGGGGCTCCCCTGGTGTGCTTATATGGCTGGCCACCCAGGGGACATGAGAGCCCACATGCCTGTCGAAGAAATGACTACGGGGTGCCTCATCAACTGTACACTACAATGCTACTATTGCACCACAGTGAGTCTAGCGATAGCCTGTACGTAGACTACCACCGATCGCTTGTCTTCTCGTACGATCGCAGTCCTGGTAGGAGAGGAATCCAATGCTGGACGTTTAGCTCGTGCGTGGTCTTGGAGTAAATCAGCCGGCCATGTATGTAGAGGAGAAGCTGGCCACTTCATTGGTTTTCACGTGGAGGTGGCCAGCTTATTGATTGGAGCCGGCCAGGGAGTGCATGACTGCATGGAAGCCGGCAGCTGGCCGTGGGAGTTGCACCCGGCCGCACGCATGGCCACGGCAAGGAGCTGGCCAGGTGCTCCCGATCGAGCGTGGGCGCGAGCCGGCCAGCACCAGGGGCGGCCGCGTATGCACCAGGCGGCCCAGAGAGAAGCGAGGCGGCCCAGCCAGGGCGCACCTGGCCTGGAACGGAGCGGGGCGAGCCGGCTTCGGCCTAGCAGCCGGCCTGGCGCCAGGCGGCCGGGTGCGGCCCCGAGTGGAGGTGGGCGGCCCAGCTGGCCAGGGGGAAGCCGGCCCAGGCCGGCCAGGCGGAAGCCGGCCCAGGCGCAGCCGGAGCGGGCCGCGGGAGCCGGAAGTCGG
>NC_061509.1:289788998-289846906 GCF_022539505.1 Lolium rigidum | reverse complement strand
GGTGAAGATGATTACGGGATGAACACAACGGAAATAACATGATGATGAAGTGGATGATAACTTGTATGGCGCAACGAAGTCTCTCGATTGGTCCCTATCGCCAATGCAACAGCTCTCAACCCTGCAAGATATTCACAACTCCACAAACTTGCGCACGTAGCCGCCGACCACGAAGCGGTAAGTTGCAACGGTCTAATTCTCAATGGAACAGCAGATCACATAAAACTTTCAGGGGTAAACACCAAATCAATGCAATATAGTGTAGAGATTCAATAGAGTTACAAAGCAATCAACTATGAACTAGGGTTTATCTTAAACGTGGTCTCCACCTAATTTGGGGGCGTCCTGGGAACTTATATAGGGGTTCAGGACGACCAGGGGTCGAAAAGTTACATAGAAAACCGACCCAGATTGGATCTGGTCGAGACAGACTCGGACACGGCCGGCTCAGGAGTCGGTCGACCGGGCCTGGGACCGGGTCAGGCCGGTCGGAACCGGGCCTGGCGCCGGGTGGTGACCGGGCGCGGGTCGGGTGGCTCAGTACACCTGCCCGGATGGCACAACCGTAGAAATCGGTCGGTTGGACAGGCCTGTGACCGGGTCGGCTGGCGTGGCGGCCGGTCGGACCGGGCCTGGCACCGGCCTGGACAACTTCGTCTTCCTCCCTCGCGCATGCCTCCCGCTCCTCCCTCGCGCGTCCATGAGATGTCTTCATGTCCAGCTCCATGTCCAGCTTCACGTCCAGCTGCTCCTCTTCTACTCGTGTGATGTTTGCTCCCTTTTCATACCTGATCATACATAAGTAATAGGACTTAGGAAGTATACATTTCTCATCGATCAAAGTATTACTTAGGAACAAGTTCACCTGTTGTTTGAGTAGCTTCGCACGAGCGCTTGTAATAGGTCCAATCCTATCTTCATTGGACTTGATCTTCACAGCAGCATCGTCTTTATCTTGCAATGACGGAGGTAGTGGTGTAGCAGGGATGTCCTCATCATAACAGTTCATCACGTTTCAGAATTAAGCTTTTGAATTATGCTAATTTTGGAGTTGCTTAAGAGATTTAATCAAAATAAACATACATACATTTTCAAGCATATTATTAATTTGATAATTTTCTTCCATGTGAAGACCGACAAAATGGCGAAGAAATAAGATTTTGCATGCAAAGACGACCATGTACATTCAAAAAATATGGACAAATGCATCTAGCGGCTAGCTCATGACACGTTTACTCGAATGTACGTAGGTCAAGCAAACAAACGTGAACATAGTGATAAACCTAGAGCCACACTACAAAAATGGTTAACCGTTTCATTGATTTGCATGGGGTGTTCCGTTTCAACGATGAGAATCTGTTATCTATGTATTCATGACGTGCATCCACACGATGCGGAGATACCAACAAGAATCGCAGGATCTGTGCCACAGATCACAAACGCGGCACGCGACGCAAGGCCTGAAAATTTTCTTGTCCCATGTTCTTAATCCACGGGGGTCCTTAATAGGTCTAATTTGTACTAGTGTTGCTTGGTACAATAGAACTAGCTAATGAAAATACATTTTCACATATTTATACTAAACCCTTTTACTTTTGTATAGCGCACTCTATAAATCTAGACTTCAACAAATAGTTGATACTATAGTTAGAGAAATTACCCACATAGTATTGTTAGCTAAATATTATGATGCATTATGTTTTTTCCTATACTCTAATTTCCACGTACGTCTGAGAATACAATTTTATACACTGAACTTTTTTGCCGGGAAGGTTATTTTTGTGTACTTTGAGTCATTTTAACACCTTTTTGTTGAGTTAAATCTGCTTGAGCATAGAAAGAGATAATAAAAATTGTTACTTTTAGTAGCTAGCTTGAATAAGCTAGCGCTCTACAGTGCTCTTATTTAAGGTCTCTCAGATTAATTCTTTGAAGTATTGTTTATATGTGCTTACCTTGGCACATAGAGTTTAGGTGCCTAATTTACAAAGATTATTTTGAAGAACATGTCCAAATAACATTCTCATAGAGGTTTCTAGTGTACATGATTGTCTCGTAATGTGAGGTGCCTATAACTGGTTTGTTCTTGAATTATGTCAATGCATATCTCTTGATTCTTCATAATAAAACTTCTAATTGATGTTTCTAATTAATAGGCGAAGGACTGACCGGTAATTCCTAACTCGATCTTCCTAACCTTGTCGGATACAACACAACCTTCGATGGCATGTGTATTTATCAATTGATTTTGCAAATCATCTATCCCTAGAAGACATGGATCCACAACCTTACTACATAAGTTGGATACATGACCACAAATCTAATATTCGTCGGGTCCTTAAGGATGAAGAAGCCACCCTAGTTGTCTTAGCGTACGATCGGGCATGAGACGATCCATGACATGCCGCTCCTACGGAATGAAGATGACTCGCTAAGAAAGAACACATGATGTTAAAGTCTTGACCTTGTAGTGGTGGTCTAACTCAAACCCTTGTAAATTGCAAAACATGTCACCCTATCCCGATTGATCCTAGTTTTTTGGCATGTCAGGAAAATAGCGATCTTGACCAGGATGACATATCGTCTCAATGATGTATGTGATCACATGATAATAAGAGTAGTCGTCAATTTCCATCGACGAGGCATGTGTAAAGGAACTCCTAGATTTGGTTTCCCGGTTTCAGCAATACCATGTACTTTGTGACGAATACTCCACAAATGATGAAGCAATGAGCACGTACGTGTTTCTAGTATCCTTGTCATGATGACTATGCACCTGGTCACGAAACTTAGTCACCATTCAGCACATGAGCTAGTCCTACAGATGCGGAACCAGGAACAACTTTTGTTTATTTATCTACACGTGTACATAAGTTTTCATTTGAAATCTCGTATTCAAGACACATATAGCAATTATATAACATAAATAAATAAATATTAATCATAAATATGGAGTTAAATAATAATAATAATTGACTCTAGTGCATAACTACTTCAGTATGTAGATTTCCTAACCATCTAACATGACAATTCTAGCAAATCCAAGTTTAGCTTGCTCCTCCTTTCATACAAGGGATCCTTTGTATGTTTATCACTTATTTATAAGGAACTTGTTTGCGTATGTATAACACACTATAAATCCCAATTTTAATGAATATTTGATACTATAGTTAGAGGCACGTAATATTGTTAGCTAAATATTATAATGACTTATGTTTTTTTCCCTTACACTCTAATGTCTATGACATCTGAGAATACTATTTCGTACACAAAACTTTTTGTCGGTGGAATTTCAAAATCGCTTTATGCGGTTTGAGTCATTTTAACACCTTCCGTTTAGTTCATCCTGCTTGAGAAAGAGACTATGAAAATGACGACTTTCGGTATCTAGCTTGAACAAGCACTACTAGAAAAAGGGCAATCAGTGGCGCACCACTTTTACCCATCAGTGGCGCACTAGTGGTGCGCCACTGTTATCACGCCACTGCTAACTCATAGTAGTGGCGCACTAGGGGTGCGCCACTACTAGCCTGGATACCTGTGGCGCACTGACTGGTGCGCCATTGACATGTCCTCCAGTGCGCCACTACTACTCCAAAGTGGTGCGCCACTGTTGGTCAGAGGCAGTGCGCCACCACTGTGTAGAAGAGGTGCGCCACTGCTACCGTCTTGCGTGCGCCACTGGTCCAGCGAGGAGGTGCGCCACTGCTGCGTGAGTACGTGCGCCACTGCCCTCTCCAGGACGTGCGCCACTGCTACTTATCCTGGTGCGCCACTGCTAGTCTCGGAGAGGATCACAGGGCAGTGCGCCACTGGATCCAGAGCAGTGCGCCACTGCTACTTAGTGGTAGTGCGCCACAGATGGTCCACTAGTGCGCCACTGCTAAGATTTCAAATTTTTTTTGTATCTTGGCAGGTATTTATACAGGTTGTATATGACAGTACAATAGCACAATACAGGATATATAACAGCATATAAACAACAGCACAGCTTATCCATACATAGTTCTTCACATTAGCCCCACATGATTGATACGTCTCCGACGTATCGATAATTTCTTATGTTCCATGCCACATTATTGATGATATCTACATGTTATATGCATATTTTATGTCATATTTATGCGTTTTCTGGAACTAACCTATTGACGAGATGCCGAAAGGCCAGTTCCTGTTTTCTGCTGTTTTTGGTTTCAGAAATCCTAGTAACGAAATATTCTCGGAATCGGACGAAATCAACGCCCAGCATCCTATTTTTCCACGAAGCTTCCAGAACACCCGAGAGTCGCCAGAGGGGGGCCACAGGGGCCCCAGATGACAGGCCGGCGCGGCCCAGGCCCTGGCCGCGCCGCCCTATGGTGTCGTCGCCTCGTTGACCTTCTGACGCCGCCTCTTCGCCTATAAGAAGCCCCTCGACCTAAAACCTCGAGACGGAAAAGCCACGGTACGAGAAACCATCCAGAGCCGTCGCCATCGCAAAGCCAAGATCTGGGGGACAGGAGTCTCTGTTCCGGCACGCTGCCGGGACGGGGAAGTGCCCCCGGAAGGCTTCTCCATCGACACCACCGCCATCTCCATCAACGCTGCTGTCTCCCATGAGGAGGGAGTAGTTCTCCATCGAGGTTTGGGGCTGTACCGGTAGCTATGTGGTTCATCTCTCTCCTATGTACTTCAATACAATAATCTCATGAGCTGCCTTACATGATTGAGATTCATATGATGATGCTTGTAATCTAGATGTCGTTATGCTAGTCAAGTGAATTTTACTTATGTGATCTCCGGAGACTCCTTGTCCCACGTGTGTAAAGGTGACAGTGTGTGCACCGTGTGGGTCTCTTAGGCTATATTTCACAGAATACTTATTCACTCGTTATGAATGGCATAGTGAAGTGCTTATTTATATCTCTTTATGATTGCAATGTGTTTTGTATCACAATTTATCTATGTGCTACTCTAGTGATGTTATTAAAGTAGTTTATTCCTCCTGCACGGTGTAATGGTGACAGTGTATGCATCCGTGTTAGTACTTGGCATAGGCTATGATTATGATCTCTTGTAGATTATGAAGTTAACTATTGCTATGATGGTATTGATGTGATCTATGCCTCATTTCGTAGTGTGAAGGTGACAGTGTGCATGCTACGTTAGTACTTGGTTTAGTCGTGTTGATCTTTCATGCACTCTAAGGTTATTTAAATATGAACATTGAATTGTGGAGCTTGTTAACTCCGGCATTGAGGGTTCGTGTAATCCTACGCAATGGTGTTCATCATCCAACAAGAGAGTGTAGAGTATGCATTTATTTATTCTGTTATGTGATCAAAGTTGAGAGTGTCCATGATGGCGTGTAACTCACACGTTCGTTGGGAACCCCAAGAGGAAGGTATGATGCGCACAGCAGCAAGTTTTCCCTCAGAAAGAAACCAAGGTTTATCGAACCAGGAGGAGCCAAGAAGCACGTTGAAGGTTGATGGCGGCGGGATGTAGTGCGGCGCAACACCAGGGATTCCGGCGCCAACGTGGAACCTGCACAACACAACCAAAGTACTTTGCCCCAACGAAACAGTGAGGTTGTCAATCTCACCGGCTTGCTGTAACAAAGGATTAACCGTATTGTGTGGAAGATGATTGTTTGCAGAAAACAGTAGAACAAGTATTACAGTAGATTGTATTTCAGTATAGAGAATTGGACCGGGGTCCACAGTTCACTAGAGGTGTCTCTCCCATAAGATAAAAGCATGTTGGGTGAACAAATTACAGTTGGGCAATTGACAAATAAAGAGGGCATGACCATGCACATACATATTATGATGAGTATAGTGAGATTTAATTGGGCATTACGACAAAGTACATAGACCGCCATCCAGCATGCATCTATGCCTAAAAAGTCCACCTTCAGGTTATAATCCGAACCCCCTCCAGTATTAAGTTGCTAACAACAGACAATTGCATTAAGTATTGCGCGTAATGTAATCAGTAACTACATCCTTGAACATAGCACTAATGTTTTATCCCTAGTGGCAACAGCACATCCACAACCTTAGAACTTTCTCATCATCGTCCCAGATATCAATGGAGGCATGAACCCACTATCGAGCATAAATACTCCCTCTTGGAGTTACAAGCATCTACTTGGCCAGAGCATCTACTAGTAACGGAGAGCATGCAAGATCATAAACAACACATAGACATAACTTTGATAATCAACATAACAAGTATTCTCTATTCATCGGATCCCAACAAACGCAACATATAGAATTACCGATAGATGATCTTGATCATGTTAGGCAGCTCACAAGATCCGACAATGATAGCACAATGGGGAGAAGACAACCATCTAGCTACTGCTATGGACCCATAGTCCAGGGGTAGACTACTCACACATCACTCCGGAGGCGACCATGGCGGCGTAGAGTCCTCCGGGAGATGATTCCCCTCTCCGGCAGGGTGCCGGAGGCGATCTCCTGGATCCCCCGAGATGGGATCGGCGGCGGCGGCGTCTCCGAAAGGTTTTCCGTATCGTGGCTCTCGGTATCGGGGGTTTCGCAATGGAGGCTTTAAGTAGGCGGAAGGGCAGGTCGGGAGGCGGCACGAGGGGCCCACACCACGAGGCCGCGCGGCCAAGGGGGGCCGCGCCGCCTAGGGTGTGGCCACCTCGTGGCCCCACTTCGTCTCCTCTTCGGTCTTCCGGAAGCTTCGTGGCAAAATAGGACCACGGGCGTTGATTTCGTCCAATTCCGAGAATATTTCCTTACTAGGATTTACGAAACCAAAACAGCAGAAAACAAGCAATCGGCACTTTGGCATCTTGTTAATAGGTTAGTTCCGAGAAAATGCACGAATATGACATAAAGTGTGCATAAAACATGTAGATAACATCAATAATGTGGCATGGAACATAAGAAATTATCGATACGTTGGAGACGTATCAGCATCCCCAAGCTTAGTTCTGCTCGTCCCGAGCGAGTAAAACGATAACACGAGATAATTTCTGGAGTGACATGCCATCATAACCTTGATCATACTATTTGTAAAGCATATGTAGTGAATGCAGCGATCAAAACAATGTATATGACATGAGTAAACAAGTGAATCATAAAGCAAAGACTTTTCATGAATAGCACTTCAAGACAAGCATCAATAAGTCTTGCATAAGAGTTAACTCATAAAGCAATAATTCATAGTAAAAGCATTGAAGCAACACAAAGGAAGATTAAGTTTCAGCGGTTGCTTTCAACTTGTAACATGTATATCTCATGGATAATTGTCAACATAGAGTAATATAATAAGTGCAATAAGCAAGTATGTAGGAATCAATGCACAGTTCACACAAGTGTTTGCTTCTTGAGGTGGAGAGAAATAGGTGAACTGACTCAACAATGAAAGTAAAAGAATTGTCCTCCATAGAGAAAAAGCATCGATTGCTATATTTGTGCAAGTGCTTTGATTTTGAAAACATGAAACAATTTTGTCAACGGTAGTAATAAAGCATATGTATCATGTAAATTATATCTTACAAGTTGCAAGCCTCATGCATAGTATACTAATAGTGCCCGCACCTTGTCCTAATTAGCTTGGACTACCGGACCATCACAATGCACATGTTTTAACCAAGTGTCACAAAGGGGTACCTCTATGCCGCCTGTACAAAGGTCTAAGGAGAAAGCTCGCATTGGATTTCTCGCTATTGATTATTCTCAACTTAGACATCCATACCGGGACAACATAGACAACGAGATAATGGACTCCTCTTTTATGCATAAGCATGTAACAACAATTAATAATTTTCTCATATGAGATTGAGGATGTATGTCCAAAACTGAAACTTCCACCATGGATCATGGCTTTAATTAGCGGCCCAATGTTCTTCTCTAACAATATGCATGCTTAACCATAAGGTGGTAGATCTCCCTTACTTCAGACAAGACGAACATGCATAGCAACTCACATGAAATTCAACAAAGAGTAGTTGATGGCGTCCCGAGTGAACATGGTTATCGCACAACAAGCAACTTAATAAGAGATAAAGTGCATAATTACATATTCAATACCACAATAGTTTTTAAGCTATTTGTCCCATGAGCTATATATTGCAAAGGTGAATGATGGAATTTTAAAGGTAGCACTCAAGCAATTTACTTTGGAATGGCGGAAAATACCATGTAGTAGGTAGGTATGGTGGACACAAATGGCATAGTGGTTGGCTCAAGGATTTTGGATGCATGAGAAGTATTCCCTCTCGATACAAGGTTTAGGCTAGCAAGGTTATTTGAAACAAACACAAGGATGAACCGGTGCAGCAAAACTCACATAAAAGACATATTGAAAACATTATAAGACTCTACACCGTCTTCCTTGTTGTTCAAACTCAATACTAGAAATTATCTAGACCTTAGAGAAACCAAATATGCAAACCAAATTTTAGCATGCTCTATGTATTTCTTCATTAATGGGTGCAAAGCATATGATGCAAGAGCTTAAACATGAGCACAACAATTGCCAAGTATCACATTACCCAAGACATTATAGCAAATTACTACATGTATCATTTTCCAATTCCAACCATATAACAATTTAACGAAGAAGAAACTTTGCCATGAATATTATGAGTAGAAGCTAAGGACATACTTGTCCATATGCTACAGCGGAGCGTGTCTCTCTCCCATAAAGGTGAATGCTAGGATCCATTTAATTCAAACAAAACAAAAAACAAAAACAAACCGACGCTCCAAGCAAAGCACATAAGATGTGATGGAATAAAAATATAGTTTCAGAGGAGGAACCTGATAATGTTGTCGATGAAGAAGGGGATGCCTTGGGCATCCCCAAGCTTAGACGCTTGAGTCTTCTTAGAATATGCAGGGGTGAACCACCGGGCATCCCCAAGCTTAGAGCTTTCACTCTCCTTGATCATGTTGCATCATACTCCTCTCTTGATCCTTGAAAACTTCCTCCACACCAAACTTAGAACAACTCATTAGAGGGTTAGCGACAATAAAAATTAACATGTTCAGAGGTGACATAATCATTCTTAACACTTCTGGACATTGCATAAAGCTACTGGATATTAATGGATCAAAGAAATTCATCCAACATAGCAAAAGAGGCAATGCGAAATAAAAGGCAGAATCTGTCAAAACAGAACAGTTCGTATTGACGAATTTTATCGAGGCACCAGACTTGCTCAAATGAAAATGCTCAAATTGAATGAAAGTTGCGTACATATCTGAGGATCACTCACGTAAATTGGCATAATTTTCTGAGTTACCTACATAGAAAACAGCCCAGATTCGTGACAGCAAAGAAATCTGTTTCTGCACAGTAATCCAAATCTAGTATGAACTTTTCTATCAACGACTTTACTTGGCACAAAAAAACACTAAACTAAGATAAGGAGAGGTTGCTACAGTAGTAAACAACTTCCAAGACACAAAATAAAAACAAAGTACTGTAGGTAAAAACCATGGGTTGTCTCCCATAAGCGCTTTTCTTTAACGCCTTTCAGCTAGGCGCAAAAAGTGTGTATCAAGTATTATCAAGAGATGGTGTGTCGTTATTATGAGCTCCCCCATCCGTAGTGGTACTAAGGGATTTGTCAATTTTAGGCCTATAATAATACTTCTTTGGTTTAGGCACTTTAGAGACATACATAAATTTTTGCTCCTTACCCACATAAGCTTTCTCCTTATATTTAAGAGAAGAAAATGTTGAACCCAAGGTTCCCATAGCTTTTTCAAGTTCGTCAATCCTATTGCTTTGATCGTCATGGACAACACAAGTTCCTAGGACACTAATTCTTTCATCAATTCCTCCTAAGGATTTATCAAGTTCATCAGTTTTGTCAAGTAACATTTCCAATTTAGCTTCAATACATGGAAAAATTTTCTCTATGGTTTCCAATTTTTTCATAACATCTTCAAGAGAGATTTCAGTTTTAACTTCATCAACAGGAGGTATTCCAAATAGACTCTCAATAATGCAACTAGCTTCTAATGCAGGAGTACTTAGGAAGTTACCTTTTGCGAGACTATCAAAAACATACCTATTCCAGCTAGAGATACCAACATAAAAATTCAATTGTTGGCCCAGACCCGGCAGTACTCTCGCCGATCTGATACCAAACACAGCCCCTGTACGTCGAGTACTTTCCGACGTAGACGACGAAGCGATTTCCGGCGAGACGTCACGCACGTACGCGAATACTTTTTCTTTCCGCCGCGATGCACACGTTCCGCCAAGCTGAACCTAGCTAGCTCGATCTTCCTTTAGATCAGCTAGCTACTAGCTACTTCACGTAACGCAGCAAAACAATTTAGCCAAAGGGCCGTCTCGGTCCTTTTGTTTGTATTGAATCTCAACTCACGGTGGTACACAACGTAGAGATTACACGCATATATATACTAGGATCTAGCTAAACCAACCCGGAACTAGCTAGGACTCCTAACCGGACACATACTGCGTATTCTACTTGTATACGGACCTGCAGCACATGTTGCCGTATTGGCAACGGAGTGATTACCGTTTCTAACAATTGAGTAAGATAGTCGTGGAGTGTTTCTTAGTGCACCTATTATGGGCATCACTAATTCTATACCAAGCATCTCTTAAACATTCTCCCCCTCGTTGCTTAAACGTACGAACTTCAACTTCAGGATTACTCATTTTAGCAGTAGTAAATAAAGCAAACTAGATAAAGTAAATGCAAGTAACTAATTTTTTTGTGTTTTTGATATAGCAAACAAGATAGCAAATAAAGTAAAACTAGCAACTAATTTTTGTGTATTTTGATTTAGTGCAGCAAACAAAGTAGTAAATAAAACTAAGCAAGACAAAAACAAAGTAAAGAGATTGGGAAGTGGAGACTCCCCTTGCAGCGTGTCTTGATCTCCCCGGCAACGGCGCCAGAAAAAGAGCTTGATGGCGTGTAACTCACACGTTCGTTGGGAACCCCAAGAGGAAGGTATGATGCGCACAGCAGCAAGTTTTCCCTCAGAAAGAAACCAAGGTTTATCGAACCAGGAGGAGCCAAGAAGCACGTTGAAGGTTGATGGCGGCGGGATATAGTGCGGCGCAACACCAGGGATTCCGGCGCCAACGTGGAACCTGCACAACACAACCAAAGTACTTTGCCCCAACGAAACAGTGAGATTGTCAATCTCACCGGCTTGCTGTAACAAAGGATTAACCGTATTGTGTGGAAGATGATTGTTTGCAGAAAACAGTAGAACAGTATTGCGGTAGATTGTATTTCAGTATAGAGAATTGGACCGGGGTCCACAGTTCACTAGAGGTGTCTCTCCCATAAGATAAACAGCATGTTGGGTGAACAAATTACAGTTGGGCAATTGACAAATAAAGAGGGCATGACCATGCACATACATATTATGATGAGTATAGTGAGATTTAATTGGGCATTACGACAAAGTACATAGACCGCCATCCAGCATGCATCTATGCCTAAAAAGTCCACCTTCAGGTTATCATCCGAACCCCCTCCAGTATTAAGTTGCTAACAACAGACAATTGCATTAAGTATTACGCGTAATGTAATCAATAACTACATCCTTGAACATAGCACTAATGTTTTATCCCTAGTGGCAACAGCACATCCACAACCTTAGAACTTTCTCGTCACTCGTCCCGGATATCAATGGAGGCATGAACCCACTATCGAGCATAAATACTCCCTCTTGGAGTTACAAGCATCTACTTGGCCGGAGCATCTACTAGTAACGGAGAGCATGCAAGATCATAAACAACACATAGACATAACTTTGATAATCAACATAACAAGTATTCTCTATTCATCGGATCCCAACAAACGCAACATATAGAATTACCGATAGATGATCTTGATCATGTTAGGCAGCTCACAAGATCCGACAATGATAGCACAATGGGGAGAAGACAACCATCTAGCTACTTCTATGGACCCATAGTCCAGGGGTAGACTACTCACACATCACTCCGGAGGCGACCATGGCGGCGTAGAGTCCTCCGGGAGATGATTCCCCTCTCCGGCAGGGTGCCGGAGGCGATCTCCTGGATCCCCCGAGATGGGATCGGCGGCGGCGGCGTCTCCGGGAAGGTTTTCCGTATCGTGGCTCTCGGTGCCGGGGGTTTCGCAACGGAGGCTTTAAGTAGGCGGAAGGGCAGGTCAGGAGGCGGCACGAGGGGCCCACACCACAGGGCCGCGCGGCCAAGGGGGGGGGGCGCGCCGCCCTAGGGTGTGGCCACCTCGTGGCCCCACTTCGTCTCCTCTTCGGTCTTCTGGAAGCTTCGTGGCAAAATAGGACCCTGGGCGTTGATTTCGTCCAATTCCGAGAATATTTCCTTACTAGGATTTCTGAAACCAAAAACAGCGAGAAAACAAAGCAATCGGCACTTCGGCATCTTGTTAATAGGTTAGTTCCAGAAAATGCACGAATATGACATAAAGTGTGCATAAAACATGTAGATAACATCAATAATGTGGCATGGAACATAAGAAATTATCGATACGTTGGAGACGTATCAGTCCACTAGTGAAAGTCTAATCCCTAGGCCTTGTTCCTAAATACTGCTATCGCTGCTTGTTTACTGTTTTACTGCGTTACTACTGCTGCGTTACTACTGCTTGTTTACTGTCCTGGGCAAAGCACTTTTCTGGTGCCGTTGCTACTGCTCATACTTATTCATACCACTTGTATTTCACTATCTCTTCGCCAAACTAGTGCACCTATTAGGTATGTTGGGGACACAAGAGACTTCTTGCTTTGTGGTTGCAGGGTTGCATGAGAGGGGTATCTTTGACCTCTTCCTCCCTGAGTTCGATAAACCTTGGGTGATCCACTTAAGGGAAACTTGCTGCTGTTCTACAAACCTCTGCTCTTGGAGGCCCAACACTGTCTACAGGAAAAGGAGGGGGCGTAGACATCAAGCTATTTTCTGGCGCCGTTGCCGGGGAGGAAAGGTAAAAGGCACTCATACTTCGGTTCCAGGTAACAGTACTTTTCTGGCGCCATTGTGTTTGTGCTCGAAGCTATTTCCTTTAGATCCTGCAATTGCAACTTTTTGTTTCTTGTTTACACTAGTTAGGCATAATGGAAAACAACAAAAATATGAGAGATCTTTATGAACTTTATCTTGAATTAGGACATGATGTGTTTGAAGAGAGAATTAAAAAACCCATGGAACTTTATATGCATGCTAATGGGAATGTTATTAATATGAATGCTTTGAACACTATTGTTGCTAATGCTATGGAAAATTCTAAGCTTGGGGAAGCTGGCTTTGATGATCATGATCTTTTTAGTCCACCAAGCATTAAGGAGAAAATTTACTTTGATGATACTTTGCCTCCTATTTATGATGATTATAATGATAGTAGTCTTTTGGTGCCACCTGTTATGGAGGATAAATTTGATTATGATTACAATATGCCTCCTATATTTGATGATGAAAATAATAATGATAGCTACTTCGTTGAATTTGCTCCCACTATTACTAATAAAATTGATTATGCTTATGTGGAGAGTAATAATTTTATGCATGAGACTCATGATAAGAATGCTTTATGTGATAGTTATATTGTTGAGTTTGCTCATGTTGCTACTGAAAGTTATTATGAGAGAGGAAAATATGGTTGTAGAAATTTTCATGTTACTAAAACACCTCTCTATGTGCTGAAATTTTTGAAGCTACACTTGTTTTATCTTTCTATGCTTGTTGCATTATGCTTCATGAACTTGTTTATTTACAAGATTCCTTTTCATAGGAAGCATGTTAGACTTAAATGTGTTTTGAATTTTCCTCTTGATGCTCTCTTTTGCTTCAAATACTATTTCTTGCGAGTGCATCATCAAAACTGCTGAGCCCATCTTAATGGCTATAAAGAAAGAACTTCTTGGGAGATAACCCATGTGTTATTTTGCTACAGTACTTTGTTTTATATTTGTGTCTTGGAAGTTGTTTACTACTGTAGCAACCTCTCCTTATCTTAGTTTTGTGTTTTGTTGTGCCAAGTAAAGTCGTTGATAGTAAGGTTCATACTAGATTTGGATTACTGCGCAGAAACAGATTTCTTTGCTGTCACGAATCTGGGAAAAATTCTCTGTAGGTAACTCAGAAAATTATGCCAATTTACGTGAGTGATCCTCAGATATGTACGCAACTTTCATTCAATTTGAGCATTTTCATTTGAGCAAGTCTGGTGCCTCAATAAAATTCGTCTTTACGGACTGTTCTGTTTTGACAGATTCTGCCTTTTATTTCGCATTGCTTCTTTTGCTATGTGGGATGGATTTCTTTGTTCCATTTACTTTCAGTAGCTTTGGGCAATGTCCAGAAGTGTTAAGAATGATTGTGTCACCTCTGAACATGTGAGTTTTTGATTATGCACTAACCCTCTAATGAGTTTGTTTCGAGTTTGGTGTGGAGGAAGTTTTCAAGGGTCAAGAGAGGAGGATGATACAATATGATCAAGAAGAGTGAAAAGTCTAAGCTTGGGGATGCCCCGGTGGTTCATCCCTGCATATTTCAAGAAGACTCAAGCATCTAAGCTTGGGGATGCCCAAGGCATCCCCTTCTTCATCAACAAATTATCAGGTTCCTTCTCTTGAAACTATATTTTTATTCGGTCACATCATATGTACTTTACTTGGAGCGTCTGTTTGCTTTCGTTTTTGTTTTTGTTTGAATAAATGATTGTTTGGGAGAGAGACACGCTCCGCTGGTTCGTATGAACACATGTGTTCTTAGTTTTTAATTTTCATGGCGAAGGTTGAAACCGCTTCGTTAATTGTTATATGGTTGGAATTGGAAAATGATACATGTAGTAATTTGCTATAATGTCTTGGGTAATGTGATACTTGGCAATTGTTGTGCTCATGTTTAAGCTCGTGCATCATATACTTTGCACCTATTAATGAAGAAATACATAGAGCATGCTAAAATTTGGTTTGCATATTTGGTTTCTCTAAGGTCTAGATAATTTCTAGTATTGAGTTTGAACAACAAGGAAGACAATGTATAGTCTTATAATGCTTACAATATGTCTTTTATGTGAGTTTTGCTGCACCGGTTCATCCTTGTGTTTGTTTCAAATAACCTTGCTAGCCTAAGCCTTGTATCGAGAGGGAATACTTCTCATGCATCCAAAATACTTGAGCCAACCACTATGCCATTTGTGTCCACCATACCTACCTACTACATGGTATTTCTCCGCCATTCCAAAGTAAATTGCTTGAGTGCTACCTTTAAACAATTCAAAATTTATTACCTCTGATTTGTGTCAATGTTTTATAGCTTATGAGGAAGTATGTGGTGTTTATCTTTCAATCTTGTTGGGCAACTTTCACCAATGGACTAGTGGCTTCATCCGCTTATCCAATAATTTTGCAAAAAGAGTCGGCAATGGGATTCCCAGTCCCAAATTAATCAACCTAAATAGACACTCCTCCATGGTATGTGATTGTTGGACGACACCCGAAGGATTCGGTTAGCCATGGCTTGAGAAAGCAAAGGTGGGGAGGAGTGTCATCATAATAAAACTAAAATAAAAAGGCACTCCTTCATGGTATGAGATTGTTGGCGGGCACCCGAAGGATTCGGTTAGCCATGGTTTGTGAAAGAAAGGTTGGAAGGAGTGCCACACAAAAATAAAATAATATGGGAGCCGCTCTTTGAAGGTTTGTCTGGCAAGGGGGTTAGAGTGCCCGCTACCATTCGTTGACAACAACAAACACCTCTCAAAATTTTACTTTTATTGCTCTCTATATGTTTTCAAAACCAAAGCTCTAGCATAAATATAGCAATCGATGCTTTCCTCTTTGAAGGATCTTTCTTTTACTTTTATTGTTGAGTCAGTTCACCTATTTCTCTCCACCTCAAGAAGCAAACACTTGTGTGAATTGTGCATTGATTCCTACATACTTGCATATTGCACTTATTATATTACTCTATGTTGACAATATCCATGAGATATACATGTTATAAGTTGAAAGCAACCGCTGAAACTTCATCTTCCTTTGTGTTGCTTCAATGCTTCTACTATGAATTATTGCTTTATGAGTTAACTCTTATGCAAGACTTATTGATGCTTGTCTTGAAGTACTATTCATGAAAAGTCTTTGCTATATGATTCACTTGTTTACTCATGTCATATACATTTTTTTGATCGCTGCACACTACATATGCTTTACAAATAGTATGATCAAGTTTATGATGGCATGTCACTCCAGAAATTATCTTTGTTTATCGTTTACCTGCTCGGGACGAGCAGGAACTAAGCTTGGGGATGCTGATACGTCTCCGACGTATCGATAATTTCTTATGTTCCATGCCACATTATTGATGATATCTACATGTTATATGCACATTTTATGTCATATTTATGGGTTTTCTGGAACTAACCTATTGACGAGATGCCGAAAGGCCAGTTCCTGTTTTCTGCTGTTTTTGGTTTCAGAAATCCTAGTAAGGAAATATTCTCGGAATCGGACGAAATCAACGCCCAGCATCCTATTTTTCCACGAAGCTTCCGAACACCCGAGAGTCGCGCAGAGGGGGCCACGGGGCCCCGGATGACAGGCCGGCGCGGCCCAGGCCCTGGCCGCGCCGCCCTATGGTGTCGTCGCCTCGTTGACCTTCTGACGCTGCCTCTTCGCCTATAAGAAGCCCCTCGACCTAAAACCTCGAGACGGAAAAGCCACGGTACGAGAAACCATCCAGAGCCGCCGCCATCGCGAAGCCAAGATCTGGGGGACAGGAGTCTCTGTTCCGGCACGCTGCCGGGACGGGGAAGTGCCCCCGGAAGGCTTCTCCATCGACACCACCGCCATCTCCATCAACGCTGCTGTCTCCCATGAGGAGGGAGTAGTTCTCCATCGAGGTTTGGGGCTGTACCGGTAGCTATGTGGTTCATCTCTCTCCTATGTACTTCAATACAATAATCTCATGAGCTGCCTTACATGATTGAGATTCATATGATGATGCTTGTAATCTAGATGTCGTTATGCTAGTCAAGTGAATTTTACTTATGTGATCTCCGGAGACTCCTTGTCCCACGTGTGTAAAGGTGACGAGTGTGTGCACCGTGTGGGTCTCTTAGGCTATATTTCACGAATACTTATTCACTGTTATGAATGGCATAGTGAAGTGCTTATTTATATCTCTTTATGATTGCAATGTGTTTTGTATCACAATTTATCTATGTGCTACTCTAGTGATGTTATTAAAGTAGTTTATTCCTCCCGCACGGTGTAATGGTGACAGTGTGTGCATCCGTGTTAGTACTTGGCATAGGCTATGATTATGATCTCTTGTAGATTATGAAGTTAACTATTGCTATGATGGTATTGATGTGATCTATGCCTCCTTTCGTAGTGTGAAGGTGACAGTGTGCATGCTACGTTAGTACTTGGTTTAGTCGTGTTGATCTTTCATGCACTCTAAGGTTATTTAAATATGAACATTGAATTGTGGAGCTTGTTAACTCCGGCATTGAGGGTTCGTATAATCCTACGCAATGGTGTTCATCATCCAACAAGAGAGTGTAGAGTATGCATTTATCTATTCTGTTATGTGATCAAAGTTGAGAGTGTCCACTAGTGAAAGTCTAATCCCTAGGCCTTGTTCCTAAATACTGCTATCGCTGCTTGTTTACTTGTTTCTTCGCGTTACTACTGCTGCGTTACTATCGCTTGTTTATTGTCCTGGGCAAAGCACTTTTACGGTGCCGTTGCTACTTGCTCATACTTATTCATACCACTTGTATTTCACTATCTCTTCGCCGAACTAGTGCACCTATTAGGTGTGTTGGGGACACAAGAGACTTCTTGCTTTGTGGTTGCAGGGTTGCATGAGAGGGATATCTTTGACCTCTTCCTCCCTGAGTTCGATAAACCTTGGGTGATCCACTTAAGGGAAACTTGCTGCTGTTCTACAAACCTCTGCTCTTGGAGGCCCAACACTGTCTACAGGAAAAGGAGGGGGCGTAGACATCAATGATTCACAAGCATTCGCATTAGAGAAGAGGTTACAATGCAAGTTACGGTGTTACAAGTCACAAATGAGCTAGTGGTTACACAAGGTCGATCATCTAAACTAGCATCACATAGAAGAGAGCTAGAGTCACTACTAGCACCGTCCCGATGAAAGTGGTCTTCATCCGGTTCCTCCTCCGCTCCGTCCTCTCTCCCGCCAGATAGCGTGCGTATCTATCTTCGGCCTCCGCTCTAGTGGTGTACCCTTTGTAGCTGTTACCGCTAAAACGGTGAACCTGTCTCCGACACTCCTCCCAGTCGTTGTAGACTCCGGGAACCTTGCCCTTGTACACGACATACCACGTCATATCTGCACATATATGAACAAGCCAAAGAAACATTAGTGCACGCTCATAGATGTTTGCAACGAATAAGAGCAAACTCAAAAACGATCCAAGTAGTATGAACTAAATGGAATGCCTCATACATTGTTGGTCGAAACAAATATGAACATCCCGGGATGGCGTTAGTGAGGCCAGGTAGGATGCACAAGAGATTGATATTTGTGCCATCACACCAGGCTCACTAGCGTCACCCCGGAGTGTAGTGACCACAAAATTTAATCATCGGCCAATGCAATTAAGAAGTGCAAACTCAAATAAGAGACAAGTAGCTAGTATGAACTAAATGGAATGCCTCATACATTGTTGGTCCGGACAAATATTAACATTTAGGGAAGGCGTTAGTGAGGCCAGGTAGGATGCACAAGAGATTGAGACTTGTGTCATCGCACCAGGCTCACTAGCGCCTCCCCCAAGTGTAGTGACCACAAAATTTAATCATCGGCCAATGCAATTAAGAAGTGCAAACTCAAATAAGAGACAAGTAGCTAGTATGAACTAAATTGAATGCCTCATACATTGTTGGTCCAAACAAATATGAACATCCCGGGATGGTGTCAGCGAGGCCAGGTAGGATGCACAAGAGATTGATATTTGTGTCATCGCACCAGGCTCGCTGGCATCACCCCGGAGTGTACAGTTGACCAAACATTCTAATCATCGGCACTAAAATGGAAGAAAGGCCAATGCAATTAAGAAGTGCCAACTCAAATAAGAGATCAACTCGCCGTTCACAAAATGCAGGAGAGTGCATGGGACGTCGGCGGCGGCACCCTGCGGAAAACATGTAGGGCGTTAGGGATGGCTAGCGTAGTCAAAGGCAAGGATATGGAAGTCATCGGAGACGAGGGTTGGTTACCGTGATGGCGTCCAGCTCGGCTAAGGTCGAGGCACCGCCGGCGGCGGGCGTGCCACTGATGGAGTGGCCGCTTGTTGGCGCGGTGCCGGGCGGCGTACTATCCGCAGCGACGGGTGCATTGAGCTGAAGTAATGGCACCGCGGGAGACACCAAGGTTGGCGCCGCCGGAGCCACCAAGGTTGGCGCCGCCGGAGCCACCAAGGTTGGCGCCGCGGGAGCCACCAATGCTGGCGCCGCCGGAGACACCATTGTTGCCGCCTGCGGACTCACCGATGGCTCCACGTTGTGGGAGTTGCTGCCCGTGAAACTGGGAACCGGGGGAGGCCCCTTTTTTCCTCCCCTATACCACGCGTCCAGACCGGCAACCAAGGTAGGGATGATGGAGCTAAGCGTCGTGCCCACTTGGTCCTCCACTTGCTGTCGTTGCGTCCTCTGTTGGGTCTCCACGATATGTTGCACTTGTTGCCGCACTTGCTCCTCGAACAATGTCTCGACCAATGTCGGGATCTGCGCAACTTGTGCCTTGAGATGTGCGACCTCGTTCTCATCGATGGTGGCCTTTTTCTCCTTTTTTCCTGACTTATAGTATTCTGACCATTTCATAGAGCATCCTTCGCCGACCACACGACCAGCCGACGTCGGCTTACTCAATGGATCCCTCTTCTTGTGGGCATTCAACGCCCTATTTAAAGGGTTGTCCCAAGGGGCACACTGCGAGGAGCTCGTGGACCCCGCGCCGCTACTAGCTTCCTTTTCACTTTCCGCAGTGAGCTCCTTAGCCTACGGGAGGAACATGCATGAACCATTTAGAAATTTGGATTCATCAATAAGAATGCAACCATAAAGGAGCTAATTAAGCGGGTGCATTCCTTACCAGAAGAGCCTCAAACTCCTTCACATCCGGAGTGGTGGTGAGCTCCTTTGTTTTCGGGTCAATACGGTAACGGGCCAGGAGAAAGTTCCTGGTTTGCTTGTTTTTGTATTGCGGGAAGAGGGGATCGAGGCCGTTCTTCACACGCTCCTCATCCGCGGCATCCCATTTCGGTTGCGCCACCCTAAAACCGCCAGGACCAAGTTTGTGGGTGCCTAAGTTCAGTTTTCGCATGTCCTTCCCCCACTGACTAGAATCCGACGTTGACTCGCTCTCGCACTTGATCTTGAAATCAGCGTAGTCTTGCTCGGTGATCGAGGGATTTAACTCCTTGATCTTCTCGTAACTCTCACCACTACTAATCATTTTCTTCACTCGGTTCCTCCAACTAGCGAGGGCGGTGCTCATCTTCGTGAGGGCGGCATTGTGCACTTTGTTCCGCATGAGACGCTTTTCTGAGCAGTCCACCGGGAACTCGTATCGTTCGTGCAGCTTCTGGAAGAGGAGGGTGCGCAAATTCGCTCGGTCAGGATGCCTGAGGTTCTCGGTGTTGATCGAGACCGTGCTCCAGAGGATGCACCCGAGTTGGGCCGAGTACCCTTTGACTAACTCAGGGGGCGCCGTTGGATGCCCACTGGCGTTCACTTTGGTGAATGCCTGCTTCACGGTGCTGAGCACATTTGGGCGACGCTCCCTACGTAGCTTCTTCCGTTTGCCGGTGTCATCCTCGCCGGCACCATCCGTGGTGTGGTCATCCTCGCCGGCACCATCAGTGGTGTCATCGTCGGCGGCATCGTCCGCTCGGTACTCTGGATCGGTGCCATCATCCTCGCCGTCGTCACGGCGAGGTTGTGACTCCATCACCTCCATTTCATCGGTTAGCATCCAAAATGGCTTGCTGCCGCTGCCGCTGGCCTCATCGTTGTCGGCCATGTTCGAACTAAGTAGGAAAAAATGCATAAATTAGCGCAAGATTTCACGGAAAAATTGGGCATGACCTATGCTAACTCTCTCTCACTCTCTACATACATCATGCCCAATGTGACATCTAAACCATACTGTACATGATACATTCATCATGATCACAAACCACTTGGCATTTTGAAGGTTTGCCAATGGGCTCTATAACAAAATGAATGATTTTACAATGCATTTGTTCTAAAAAATAGAGGATATGTAACCTAACAGCAGCAGCACCTAACAGCAGCAACCTATCAAGCAGCAGCAACCTATCTAGCAGCAGCAACAACACCAAGTAACACATGAAAACTCAGAAATGTCTTTTAAACAACATTAACATGATACAGTATATCTGAATAACATTACGAAGCAGACAATTGTGAGTTACTAAGCAGCAGGCTTGCAGTTCAAGGTGTTCAAATTTCACTTGTGAGTTACTAAATCAATTTTAAGCAACAACACTTGCAGTTCAAGGTGTTCAAATTTCACTAGATATTTTACTACTGCTCCTAAGCAGCAGCAGCAGCAATTGTGAGTTACTGTGTTACACTAACAGCTTTGCAACAAAATATTTTCTGACAAAACATCAGAAAATAAATGTGCATTACACTAACATCAGGTTTATCCGACAAAACTGAACATTTGCAACAAAATAAATGTGCATTACACTAACAGCTTTTCCATGATATTTTCCATGATTTCCCCCCTTCCTTTCTTGCTACACTACCAAGAGTCCAATATGCTAGCTAGCAGCAGCACCTAGCACTAATATGCATGCTAGTAGCAGCACCTAGCACTAATATGCATGCTAGCAGCAACACCTAGCAAAACAAAACCTTGCAAGATATATACTATAGCAGCCAAATGCAGAGACAACACCAACTACATATTTACCATGAAGTTGTTTGATCAGCCAAATTTTCAAACCACAAAACCTACTGTCAAGAGAGAACATTTCCAAATTTCCATTTCATCAGAGAACATTTCCAAATTTTCAAACCACTAAACCTACTGTCAACAGAGAACATTTCGAAATTTTCATTTCCAAATTTTTAGAGAACATTAGCTAGTAGCTAGTAGCTAATTAACAACAGCAAGCATGCAGTAGCTAGTTTACTTAGCAGTTTACTCAAGCATGTTATCCATGTTAGCATGAACTGCTAGTGACTATTAGTCGTCGAGCGGGGAGGTGAATCGAGGGGTACCTGGCGGGGGCGGTGGTCAGCAGACGAGGACGGCGGCGAGGAAGAACCTGCTCCGCGGCGATGAGGTCGCAGACAAGGAGGTCTGTGGTCGCAGACGAGGAGACGACGATGAGGTCGCACACAAGGAGGCCACCTGCGTGACGCCGCCAGGGTCCGAGGTGAATCGAGGGAGAGGCGGCCGCCGGTGGGAGGTGGCGAGGTCGAGGACGAGGTCGCAGACGAGGTGGGAGAGGCGGTCGCCGACGGTAAATCGAGGCAGAGAGGTGGGAGGAGGGGGATCGAGGTTGAGGGGATCTGGCGTCGCTCAGGGGAGGGGTGGGATCTGGTGGTGGCGAGGAGAGGAGGGCGTCGCCGGGGTGGTGAGGGCGTCGCCGGGGTGGTGTCGCCGGGGAGGTGGCGTCGGAGAGGAAGATGGGGATGGGGAATGGGGAATGGGGATGGGGAGAAGAAGATGGTCGGGATTTGGCTAAGTCCCCGACCCCCCCTAAGCAATGGCGCACTGCTAGGGGTGCGCCACAGTGATGCTTAGCAATGGTGCACCACTACGGGTGCGCCACTACGACTTTAGGATAGGGTCAAAAAGAATTTGGCTCGTACTGTTGACAAGATCCGCACCGTACCGCAATGGCTAGCTATCTGTCCCCTGTTTGGTTAACCCTGGCCGGCCAGGTTCGAACCCTAGCGGCCCCAATTTTTTTCCCTTTTTTTTAAATTGATTTAATACTATAATAAATAGCATAATACACCAACATAAAAGGCATAAATAATTATAATTATGTAGAATATTTAAAATACTATAGAATCTAGAAAATATCCAAAAATATGAATTATATGTCTATTTTGATCGGTACAATGTGTAGATTAACAATATGACATCCATTATTCATATGAGAAAATGATACATAATTATCTTTTCACAATCTTCTTGCCCTTCTTTCTCGCGGTTGAATAATTTAGCCCTTCTTTTTCACAAGGGGAGCGCGTGCGTACGAGGGAGCAGAGGGAAAGGCAGATTTGGGCGGCGGAAAAGGGAGCGCCTTTTTCCTTGTGGGAGTGATGAGTGCGGGTGCGGGAGGGAATCTCCGGGAGATTGCTGCCGGTGGTAGGGGCGGGCGGTGCTCCACCACCGCTGAGCGCGCGTGATGGGTGTGGCAGGCACGCCACGAATGGAACAGTGGCTCGCTACAGGACTCGGGAGGGAAAAGGTGGAGCCGACCGCGCCGTGGCGGTGACAAGGAGGGAGGAGGCGGAACGGGGTTTGGACGTGCGAACCGCGAGGCCGGCGGCGATGCGATCCGGCGGCGGAGCTGGGGACGAGGGGACGGTGGTGACGCCGCGAGCGAGGGGATGCGCCGGCCGATGGCGATGCGAAGGTCGTATCGTTCCGGATCTTTCTGCGCTCTTCTTCTCCTTGGCAGTGGTGTGTTTCCCTTGTTCTGTGTGGTCGGTAACGTGGCCTTGTTGTGTTCGGTCGGTGATGGACTCTCCGTGGTAGGGTGCGAGCCGGTCCGTCTCGTCTCGACGGACGCACTTTTTAGATTCTATAGTAGAATAATTATAATTATGTAGAATATTTAAAATACTATAGAATCTATAGAATCTAGAAAATAATTATAATTATGTAGAATATTTAAAATAATTATAATTATGTAGAATATTTAAAATACTGCTAGGGTGACATAGCAATGGCGCACCGCTTGGTGGTGCGCCACCGCTAAGCCTCTCATCTCTAAATGGGCTCGGCCACCCCCTAGCAGTGGCGCACATAACGACATGCGCCATAGGTAACCTATGTAGCAGTGGCGCACCACATAAGTGCACCATTGCTAAGCCTATCATCTCTAAACGGGCTCTGGACACGTCCTAGCAGTGGCGCACCTCAAGAACGTGCGCCATAGGTAAGGAATGTAGCAGTGGCGCACCACAGAGACGTGCGCCACTACTAGTTTGGGGGAGGAGCTGGACTCCTGTCACCACTTACTTATGGCGCACCACAATCATGGTGCGCCACTACTACTTTTGTAACAGTGGCCCACCGTTTTGTGGTGCGCCACTACTAAGTAGTAGTGGCGCACGGGCAGTCATGGTGCGCTACTGCTGGCAGTCTTACGGCTAGGCCTTTTCCTAGTAGTGAAGCTCACATTCTTTTGCGCCCTGATTCAAGGTTGAAAGGACATGCATGCCGCGTAGAGGGGATGTGGGTTGAATAGGCGGTTTAAGAATTTACTATTATGACTTAACAAATGCGTAATAAAACTAGCAATTAATTAGCTATGTACAAAATCTATATAACTAGGGTTCACCCATGTGCACAAACAACTTATGCTAAGCAATACAAATAACTATGTGATAACAAGATATATAACTTCAAGCACGAAGGCTATCATAAAGTAAAGTGCATAATTAAAGGGCTCGGGAATAGGAATAACCGAGGTGACGCGGAGACGACGATGTATCTCAAAGTTCACACTTTTGTGAGTGTTACTCTACATTACAGCGGCGTGGGGAACAAATCACTCCAAACGCCACGAATGCCTCACGGTATTTTCCTCGAGCCTTCCCACCAAAAGGGAAGTCCTCGATCCACTACGAGACCTTAAGGGTGGTCACCGAACCCGCACAAAGCTTGGAGCAATCTCCACAACTTATTTGGAGGCTCCCAATAAATCGTCACAAAGGCCTTGCCCTTGAAGAATGTCCACAACTTAATTTGAGTCCCCAAGAACCCCACACAGACCACTAAGCATCTAGGGTCCAAAGACCCAAGAGGACAAGATCTAGAAACAAGATCCCGAAGGTAATATCTCACGAAATTTCACCTCCATGTATCACCACGGAGAACTCCAAATGATGCACCAAATGCAGTGGGAAGAACTCCACAAAGATGATCGAATTCTTCTCTCTTAAATTTCAACAAAGCTACAAAGGTCATTGGAGGAATAAGAGAGGAAGAACAAAGAGGAGAACACCAAATTCTCCAAGATCTAGATCCCAAAGATTTACTCATAAAGAGATGATTTGGTTTGGTCAAAGTGTGGATCTAGATCTCCTCAAATTTTCTCCCAAATAGATGCAAGAATCATTGGATGGAGAGAGAAATATCAAGCTCATAAAGTCAACAACAATGGTGGAGGATCTTGAGAGAGAGAGAGAGGGAGGAAGAAGAACCAATAGCCCAAGAGAGAGAGAGAGAGAGAGAGAGAGAGAGGGAAAAAGCTTTATATAGGTGCCTTCACATTTCTGCCTGTTGGGTTCGAAATCCGGCAAAAAACGCGTCTCGGCGGCACTGCTACTATTTCTGGGCGGCAGTTTCGCCCTTGGGAATATCCAAAACATTCCGATACGAAACCTTAATTTTTTTTTGCATCCAGACTCCGATTTCGATGATCTTGGACTCGTTGAAATCACAATAACGAGCTCTACAACAATATGCATAGAAACATCATAGTCTGGCGAGGGAGGATAAAAACAAATTAATAAAGGTTTTACATATTTATAAAAGACAACCCGGTAAAATCATCAATATCGAAACCATAATAGAGAATGCATATGAAATCCTTTTTTGATGAACTAGAGCTTATCATGGAGATTAACACAAGCTCTAAATCCTATCATGGAGGTGAACCAAATAATAATCAAGAAACATGATGCCAATGATGCAAATGTTTGAGCTCTCTCCGAATGATACGATGAAGTTACTCACTCGAGAGCCCCTCTTGATAGTATGGCTATCTATCTTATAACCAGGTGACAAGGTATTAACTTGTAAATGCCTACGGATTGTAGACTTGGGGTTTCGTAAGAAGTAGAGGAAAAGTAGATCTCGAAGGTTCAGCCGAACAAAGGTGCTCAACTAAATAATACGGTGGCTAGGTGTCGTTGCCTATTCGACGGTACCTCGGAGGAGGGATCCTCACGAGGGGGAGAAGAAGTAGGGGCCATAGGGCGGAGTGCACACGTGATGGTGGTACGCGATTTACCCAGCTTCGGAACACATGCACGATGGCAGGGCCTACTGCAACTTGTCTGGAATTATCTAGGCGCTTCCGCGTGGTTACAATGAGTTGTGGTTGTGCCTCTAGGGCTCCCGAGATCCGACTTATAAAGACGCACGGATCTAGGGTTTACATGGAGAGTCCTAGTCGGAATACAAGTTGCCTAACTACGGTACAATATCTTGCCGTGTACGTCAAGGATCCGCCTTCCATCAGGACCGTGCTGGATCCGGATACTTCATGGGCCTCCACGGATCCGGCCTCCTTCGTAGGTCGGTTGGGATCCGGCTTCCATTTCCTGGGATGGACTTCATCCTTCAGGATCTACAGCAACTGGGCCGTCCGATGGGCCACATGCCACATCACCATCTGTGGGCCACCCGGGCTTGCCGGGTCTAGGCCATGCCGTTGATATACTCATAAATTATACCCACAACACTAGGGTTACAATGATTCGATCTCTTCTTTCTACCTCGGCTTCCCCTTTATATAGGAGGCGAAGCCGAGGCTCATTTTCGGTCCATGTTGGGTCTTTCCTATATTGACACAAGTTTCCTATTACAACTCTATTTTCCTAATCCGAAAGCGTACAACCTTATGGGCCTTCAAAGCTTCGAGTTCATGGGCTTCCCGCGCTTCCATAAACCACGGATACTTATTCGACATGCCTAACTGGTATGCCTATGTCACCCGGACTCACAACTAACACCACAAGACCGGTGAGAAACAAATCCTATCAAGATCATACTTTTTCCTTGAGCATATTCCACTTGAGGTTGATGATGACGATATTGTCCACCTCAAGATGGAACACCTTTCTTGATTACACTTTCTTATTGAAGACTTGCAAATTGCTCCTCCATACTCCTATAGGAGAGTCTCTTCTTTGAACATGTCGTTACATATCCATAATAACCATAAGAATGGCAAGCTTCAAGATGATGATCTCCTCGGTGTGGTGCATGTTGAACTTGCACACCATCTCTTTTTCCTTCATTATGTTGATGTCTTGAAGATACACATGAGAGCGCACTTAATCTTCTTCTTTAAGACATACTTGTCACTTGATCTTCGTTAATTTATTCTTATTGCAACCTTGAAGCCAACATATGGTACGAGCATTGCCTATGGACAACTTCTACAAATATAACTCAATGCAAATATTAGTTCATAGGGATTATCATTAATTACCAAAACCACACATGGGGGCTCCATGCACTTTCAAAAGTTTCCTAGATTAATTTTTTGAAACAATTTTTATATGTGTTTACCTTGTCACAGGGATTTTACATGCCTAATTTACAAGCATTATTTTAAGAATGTGTCCAAACAATATCATGGTAGATGTTTGTAGTGTATACGTCTTTCCCTGTGATGTGAGGTGCCTATAACTGGCTTGTTCTTGAATTATGTTGATGTATATCTCTGTTATCACCAGAATTTGACCGAGTCAGAGGTGGGCCGCGATCAAGATGGGCTTGAAGATTATATATGGAAGAATATATGTGAATCGGCCTTATATGCAAAGTTTGGGCTAGTTTGCCCGTGTATCTGTAATATAGTAGGATACGTGTCGATTAGTTAGAGTTTGTCTCGTGCACGGTTGGGATTATTCCCACGTTAGAAAGTCTACGGACTATAAATATGTATCTAGGGTTTATGGAATAAACAACAATCACGTTCACCACAAATCAATCTAGGCGCATCGCCAACTCCCTTGTCTCGAGGGTTTCTTCCGGGTAAGCATCATGCTGCCTAGATCGCATCTTGCGATCTAGGCAGTACAAGTTTATTCGTTGTTCATGCGTTGCTCGTATCGAAGCCTTTTGATGGCGAGCAACGTAGTTATCTTAGATGTGTTAGGGTTAGCATTGTTCTTCATATCATATGCTGTCGTAGTGCAACCCTTAGACATCTAGCCGCCCTTACACCTATCTTAGGTGTAGGGGCGGCACCCCGCTTGATCATTATTTAGTAGATCCGATCCGTTATGGTTGCTCCTTGTTCTTCAAGGATTAGTTTAATATCCGCATAGTTAGGCCTTACAAAGGGTTGGAGGATCCAGCGGCGCGTAGGGTGTAGTTTGCTAGCCCTAGACGGGATGTTCCAGGATCAACCTCGTGTTGGTTTTTAGGCCCTGTCTAGGATCGGCTTACGATCACCGTGCGCGGCCGCGAGGCCCAATCACGAGTAGGACGTTCCGATTATGCGGTGAAAACCCTAAATCGTCGTAGATCGTTTTAGCTTTATCTTGATCAAGCAGGACCTCCATATATTCGTACACCTCGTGCAAATCATGGGTAGATCGGCTCTTTGAGCCGATTCACAGGACAACCTGAGAGCCGATCGAGGCTCGTATTTAATGTTTACGTGTATGCCATGCAGGAAACTAAGCGAGGCATCTCCATCACCTTCCTGACTAGGTATAGGTCAGGTGGCACGCCCTTGCACCAGCATCGGACGTGCGTGCCGGAGTTCTTTGCGGGCCGTCGCTCGGAGGGACCAGGGCCAGCCTGTTATCACCAGAATTTGACCGAGTCAGAGGTGGGCCACGATCAAGATGGGCTTGAAGAATATACATGGAAGAAATACGTGAGTCGGCCTGTTATGCAAAGTTTGGGCTAGTTTGCCCGTGTATCTGTAATATAGTAGGATACGTGTCGGTTAGTTAGAGTTTGTCTCGTGCACGGTGGGGATTATTCCCACGTTAGAAAGTCTACGGACTATAAATATGTATCTAGGGTTTATGAAATAAACAACAATCACGTTCACCACAAATCAATCTAGGCGCATCGCCAACTCCCTTGTCTCGAGGGTTTCTTCCGGGTAAGCATCATGCTGCCTAGATCGCATCTTGCGATCTAGGCAGTACAAGTTTATTCGTTGTTCATGCGTTGCTCGTACTCGAAGCCTTTTTGATGGCGAGCAACGTAGTTATCTTAGATGTGTTAGGGTTAGCATTGTTCTTCGTATCATATGCTTGTCGTAGTGCAACCCTTAGACATCTAGCCGCCCTTACACCTATCTTAGGTGTAGGGGCGGCACCCCGCTTGATCATTATTTAGTAGATCCGATCCGTTATGGTTGCTCCTTGTTCTTCAAGGATTAGTTTAATATCTGCATAGTTAGGCCTTACAAAGGGTTGGAGGATCCAGCGGCGCGTAGGGTGTAGTTTGCTAGCCCTAGACAGGATGTTCCGAGGATCAACCTCGTGTTGGTTTTTAGGCCCTGTCTAGGATCGGCTTACGATCACCGTGCGCGGCCGCGAGGCCCAATCACGAGTAGGACGTTCCGATTATGCGGTGAAAACCCTAAATCGTCGTAGATCGTTTTAGCTTTATCTTGATCAAGCCGGACCACCATATATTCATACACCTCGTACGAATCATGGGTGGATCGGCTCTTTGAGCCGATTCACGGGACAACTCGAGAGCCGATCGAGGCTCGTATTTAATGTTTACGTGTATGCCATGCAGGAAACTAAGCGAGGCATCTCCATCACCTTCCCGACCGGGTATAGGTCGGGTGGCACGCCCTTGCACCAGCATCGGACGTGCGTGCCGGAGTCTTTGCGGGCCGTCGCTCGGAGGGACCCGGGGCCAGCCGCAGCCCTAAGTTGCTCCCGGCTCTCCTGTGTTGCCCGTCGCTGCTCGCCGGTGGGTTTCTGACCGCAACACATTCTGGCACGCCCGGCGGGATGATCTTCGACATCAACCGCATCGCCATCTACATCTGAGATGGCGGACGGCACCCCAGTCACGTACGAGGATCTGACCGAGGAGCTCAAGAAGAAGTATGACGAGGTCAAAGCGATCCTCGAAGCCGACCTCATCGGCTCCTTTCACAGAACCCGCTCACATGGCATCAGGTGGAAAGGGTTCTCACCTGAAGGTGCGCTCGATGGAATAGACCTGTCCGCCCCGTCAGAAGAACGCACCAGGTCCCTGCGTCAGGAGATTAACTACATGGTGGCTCATTCGCTACACCGCCACTCTGAGAACCTGGTGAACACTTTGGAGCGTGTTGCTCTTCGAGTGATCCAGGAGATCATGAGGCACCAGTACTCTCCGTCAGGACCAGCTCTCGGGACATACCAAGGAGAGATGCCACTCCAGTCCCATCCACCGCTGCCATTCGCGTTGGCAGCACCAGAAGTGCCGAATTCACCGGCATTCGTCGTCTACAAGATCGGTGGTGACCCTAGTGACTACCGAGTTCTTGCACGAGGCGCTCGAGGAGATCCCTCACGGGTACACGTGCACATACGTGCCAGACTGCGGTAACTGGGCGCTCACAAACCAGGCCGCAACAGCAGGGACTTCTGGAACAACAGGAGGAACTTCGGGAACGGATCTTGAGAAGCAGACGTGGCTAGCTAAGTATGCCACTCCGACAAACCTCCAGAGCTCAGCTCCTGCAGTTGGCTCAGAGCTGGAAAAGCAAGCATGGCTGGCTAAGTATGCCACTCCGGCGAATCTTCAGAGTTCGACTCTTGCAGCCAGCACCGCGGATCAAATCAGTACGATCTTGAGAGACCAGTTCGGCATGGTCCCGAAAAGGAGGACAATCGGCTATTCCAAGCCGTACCCCAACGAGTACGAGTTGATCCCGCTACCACCCAAATATCGGCTCCCTGATTTCTCCAAGTTCAATGGATCAGACGGTTCCAGCTCCATCGAGCATGTGAGCCGATATTTGGCACAGCTGGGCACGATCTCAGCGACGAGATGAGCTACGTGTGAGGTTCTTCGCACAGTCCCTCACAGGATCGGCTTTCGGGTGGTACACTTCGTTGCCACCAGACTCGATCCGGACTTGGAAGCAGTTGGAAGAACAGTTCCACATGCAGTACCATTCAGAGGCTTCCGAGTCTGGCCTTGCCGATCTCGCACAAATACGTCAGAAGCGTGGAGAAACTGTGGCAGAATACGTCCAGCGCTTCAGAAACCTTAGGAACCGATGTTATTCGGCTCGTGTGACTGAAAAAGAAGCAGTCGAGTTGGCAGTGGTGGGCCTTGCATCACAAATCAAGGATATGGCCTCCCAAGCGGACTACCCTTCATCGGCGCACATGGTTCGAAGCTCGTCGTTATATGAACAGCGCCACCCGGACTTGTACCAGGACAAATTCAAGCGTGCGGTAGTCCTGGTTGAGGCGGATGAAGACGAAGGCTCGCGGGAGATCAAGAAGTAGCAGTGGCTGAATGGACTCGGGGGCAAACCCCGTGTCCCGCAAATGGGTTAAGCCACCGGGTCCGCCCGCGAGGGTTCGATTTTGACGTGACTAAAACTCGAGCAAATCTTCGACCTCTTACTCAAGGAGAAGCAGTTGAAGTTACCCGAAGGCCTCAAAATCCCCACGGTACGAGAGCTGAACGGAAAGCCATACTGCAAGTGGCATAACTCGTTCTCCCATGCCACCAACGACTGTAGGGTGTGGCGTCAGCAGATCCAAATGGCGATAGAACAAGGACGTCTGATTTTTAACCAGTACGCCATGAAAGTCGACACCCACCCCTTCCCCGCCGTTAACATGGTGGAGTGCACTTACCATGAAGGTTGCCAGCCAGGATTCTCGTTCAACATCAACATGGTAGGACCTGGACACCACTCTGGCAAGGATGGAGACGAGGGCAGCTGCTCTCGTAGCAAGGACACAGAGGAGGCCGCTCCACGCGATCGGCTCCGTCACGGTGGCAAGCGCTACATCACAGAGGGAGAAGTAAAGAATGTAAGATACCAGCGACCTCTCTCTGATCACCTCCTCAATAAGTATGTGAGTCAATATAGCCAACGCCGACGATCCAGCGACGATGATGATAGAGACCGTCCGGCTAGGGACGCCAGGAGATATCGTCGGCATGATCGCGATGAGGAGGAGTACGAGCGCCGTGCCAAGGAAAAATCGAGGGAGCAAGACGACAAGGATAGACACTGGGACTGCCCCTTCTTCAGACATTGCTGGGATTCAGGAATGAGCCGATTGCCTACAATCGGCAACTGCCCAGAATGTAGACAGGAGAGGAAGGACGCAGCTAACGGCCGTGTTCAAACGTCTAGGGCCTCTCCCACCTCGGAGCAAGCACGCTGAGTCCCCTCGGGTGGAAGATCTCGAGGATTTGGAAGACGATGATGAAGAAGAAGAAGACAGGTACCACCGGCCAAGGTGGTGCCCTGATGGACTCAGCCGTTCCCAAAAGCGTAGGGTTCAGCGACTGCGCGGCTTGGAGGAAGCCGAAAGGTTATACCTGCACACGCTAAGGAAGGCGCGGCCTGATCTGGCCGCGAAGATCCAGCGAACCCTGGATGAAGAGGGTCGACCACAAAAAATGGAGTGGCGCCCCAAGCAAAGGAAAGCCGATGATGAAACATCGGCTGGCACAAACATGGTGTTCATCCTTCCTACGGAGTTCAGTGCTCCAGGATTAGACGAGGCACCTGTGGCACAACTTGACTACGGCCCACGGCCGGTTATCTTTGAGAAGCCACGAGAAAGAAGTTACAGACATCTGAAGGCCCTGTACTTGCGAGGTTATATCGATGGGAGGCCTGTCAACAAGATGCTGGTGGACACCGGAGCGGCGATCAACATTATGCCATACTCTATGCTACGTCGGTTGGGACGCTCTAGCTCGGATCTGATCAAGACCAACGTGACATTGAGCGATTTCAACGGCCAAGCGTCTGACGCACAAGGTGTTCTGAACGTGGATCTGACCGTAGGAAGGAAAACCATCCCTACGACGTTCTTCATCGTCGATAGCAAGAGCTCCTATGCTGTTCTGCTAGGAAGAGATTGGATCCACGCCAACTGTTGCATTCCCTCCACGATGCACCAATGCGTAATACAGTGGGATGGAGATGAGGTAGAGGTCGTCCAGGCCGATGACTCAGCCGAGATTTCAACGGCTGGCATGAACGCTTGGGAAACAGCAGGCCAAGAGCCACTCTCAGGTATCAACTTGGACGACTGCGAGCGCATCGACGTGACGAAAGACAGGGTTAGGCTGGTCTTATCCACCGGCCTGACCGTGTAGCAAGAACCAACCTATGGACAAACGTGGCGAGGCCGATCCTTGGGATCGGCCCCAAAGATATATGGTGGGACATTGCAAAACCTTCATTAAGCGCTTCGATCAATATGGAGGCCGATTCCAGCAATCGGCCAAAATTATCCTCACCACATGTTCTGCTTGTGTTCAACATCGATCTACTGGGCAACGGTTTTACGTCGGCTGATGAGTTAGAAAAAATCAACATTGGTCCTACCGGAGCCGACGTGCAAATACAGTGCCTTGGCTAACTACAGAGCCGATATCTGCAGTTACCTGACAGATTCGGCTCGGGGGGCACCTAATCAGATGAACATGTGCAGATGAACATGTGTGTAGTGAAATGTTGGGGGCCGATAGAAAAATCGGCCGATAAAAAAAATCAGCATCACGATATATAGCCGATGCACGGACATCGACTTTAGAACTAAGAAACAAAGCCGATGCACAGCCATCGACTCTAGTACAATTACACAGGATCTACTTGCTGGGGGTTCAAGACACGGATTTTTCACCAAAGACCAGTTCAGCTGTGAGGCCTTCTGCTTCCTCGGAGGGGTGAACAATGAGAGCTGCCTCAATTGCAAGGAGCCGATTTTTGGTGCCCGAACCTTCTCTTCGAGGACTACCAACCCTTGGCGCCAGTTCAGCGATACTGTCAGAAGCGTCAGTTTTGGCATGCAAGGCAGCCTCTTTCTCGTTAAGCTGTTGGTGTTTCGTCTACAACATCGGCTTTCAGCGGAAGAAAGGCGATCAATGGGGGGCAAGTTTGGCTGGCTCTGCATGGTGGCTGTCTCAGATTACCTGAGCTCAAAGCTCTTTGTTTGATCTGTGTATCCTCACCGTTAGTCTCGCCTTGACTGAGGCTCGGGGGGCAGCTGGCCTGGTAGATGCTCTGTTAAGCCGATTGGAGTGTCGTCGGCTGACCCTGCATCATAACCTTCTGAGTTGTTGCAGTAGAAGACTGCTAGAGCTGCTGAAGGGGAAGTCGTCATCTACAGAGTTTGGACCGTCCTGTTACTGCAAGAAAATGAAGGAGACTGGATTCTCAAAACAGCCGATGAACAGCCATCGGCTGTAGGATTGCGAAATATTATGGTCAGATATCAAATCACAGTCTGAATTTGAGAAGTGCTTGACTGACGGTCTAATCGGTATCTGATCCGATACGTTGCTATCGGTCTTGGTGTGGCGAGCGGAAGGCTTGACATTGGATTAATTGAAAGTTAAATTGGAAGAACAATTCTTATTAATTCAAAGGAGCGACTTTACAGGAAAGAGCCGATGGCTCTCAAAAGGGGGATCTGATGCCTAGTGCACTGCTACTACTAGTCCTACACTAATTTGCCCCTGTTCTAGGGGTCGTCGCTGTCCTCATCGTCGCCGTTGTAGCTGCCGTCGGCGCTGCTTCCGAGGAGCTCCTCGTCACTCGCTGCCCCAGCCCTCGGCCGGAGCTTCTTCTTCCTCGTCATCATCATCATCCTCGCTGTCCGCCCAAGAGCGGAAGCGCTTTGCCGGCGGATATCCGGCGGAGGAGGAGGATTCATCCTCCTCCTTTTCCTCTTCCTCCTCGTCATCATCATCATCCTCGCTGTCCGCCCAAGCGCGGAATCGCTTTGCCGGTGGATGCTTAGCGGAGGAGGAGGAATCATCCTCCTCCTTTTCCTCTTCTTCCTCTACTTCTTCTTCTTCCTCCTTCCCGTCGGAGGAGGTGGGGTTTCACCCAGGGATGGAGGTCGTCTTCGCTTTCGCTTATCAGCTCCCCTTCGATGAGGAACTTGAGGTCGTCTTCCCCATCGGTCAGAGGCAGGTCGCTATCTGGCCCGACGAGTGCTTCGGGTGGGCCATCTGGCACATGATCAAAGTTCCACTCCGGCTCGCTCGAGGAGGAAGACTGGAGGGAGAGGCCAGAGGAGACGGAGGAAAAGGAAGACATTGCTACAGGGAAAGAGGGTTTTTTCGGTGCCGATAGCTAGAACAAAGGAAGGGGATGAAGAGAGCTAATCAATCGGCACAGTTAAATAAGGAGGAGCCTAGTGGAAATTCAATGCCACAGCAGTTTCCGAGGAAGTGATGCTTAACAAAAAAAAAACTGCCAGGTCACGCGGAGAAGTTGAGAAGGCAAGGCATCATGATGAAGGATACTGCGACGGTTCTGCCACGACATGACCCGACGAAGAAAAGCAGAGTGATTTTGGAATTATCAATTCCAAAACCAGGGGGGCATGTGTTATCACCAGAATTTGACCGAGTCAGAGGTGGGCCGCGATCAAGATGGGCTTGAAGAATATACATGGAAGAAATACGTGAGTCGGCCTGTTATGCAAAGTTTGGGCTAGTTTGCCCGTGTATCTGTAATATAGTAGGATACGTGTCGGTTAGTTAGAGTTTGTCTCGTGCACGGTGGGGATTATTCCCACGTTAGAAAGTCTACGGACTATAAATATGTATCTAGGGTTTATGAAATAAACAACAATCACGTTCACCACAAATCAATCTAGGCGCATCGCCAACTCCCTTGTCTCGAGGGTTTCTTCCGGGTAAGCATCATGCTGCCTAGATCGCATCTTGCGATCTAGGCAGTACAAGTTTATTCGTTGTTCATGCGTTGCTCGTACTGAAGCCTTTTTGATGGCGAGCAACGTAGTTATCTTAGATGTGTTAGGGTTAGCATTGTTCTTCGTATCATATGCTGTCGTAGTGCAATCCTTAGACATCTAGCCGCCCTTACACCTATCTTAGGTGTAGGGGCGGCACCCCGCTTGATCATTATTTAGTAGATCCGATCCGTTATGGTTGCTCCTTGTTCTTCAAGGATTAGTTTAATATCCGCATAGTTAGGCCTTACAAAGGGTTGGAGGATCCAGCGGCGCGTAGGGTGTAGTTTGCTAGCCCTAGACAGGATGTTCCGGGGATCAACCTCGTGTTGGTTTTTAGGCCTCTGTCTAGGATCGGCTTACGATCACCGTGCGCGGCCGCGAGGCCCAATCATGAGTAGGACGTTCCGATTATGCGGTGAAAACCCTAAATCGTCGTAGATCGTTTTAGCTTTATCTTGATCAAGCAGGACCACCATATATTCGTACACCTCATGCGAATCATGGGTGGATCGGCTCTTTGAGCCGATTCACGAGACAACCCGAGAGCCGATCGAGGCTCGTATTTAATGTTTACGTGTATGCCATGCAGAAACTAAGCGAGGCATCTCCATCACCTTCCCGACCGGGTATAGGTCAGGTGGCACGCCCTTGCACCGAGCATCGGACGTGCGTGCCGGAGTCTTTGCGGGCCGTCGCTCGGAGGGACCAGGGCCAGCCGCAGCCCTAAGTTGCTCCCAGCTCTCCTGTGTTGCCCGTCGCTGCTCGCCGGTGGGTTTCTGACCGCAACACAGCCGCAGTCCTAAGTTGCTCCCGGCTCTCCTGTGTTGCCCGTCGTTGCTCGCCGGTGGGTTTCTGACCGCAACACATTCTGGCACGCCCGGTGGGACAATCTTCGACATCAACCGCATCGCCATCTACATCTGAGATGGCGGACGGCACCCCAGTCACGTACGAGGATCTGACCGAGGAGCTCAAGAAGAAGTATGACGAGGTCAAAGCGATCCTCGAAGCCGACCTCATCGGCTCTTTCACGAGAACCCGCTCACATGGCGTCAGGTGGAAAGGGTTCTCACCCGAAGGCGCGCTCGATGGAGTGGACCTGTCCGCCCCGTCAGAAGAACGCACCAGGTCCCTGCGTCAGGAGATTAGCTACATGGTGGCTCACTCGCTGCACCACCATTCTGAGAGCCTGGTGAACACGTTGGAGCGTGTCGCTTTTCGGATGATCCAGGAAATCATGAGGCATCAGTACTCTCCTTCAGGACCAGCTCTTAGGACTTACCAAGGAGAGATGCCACTCCAATCCCGTCCACCGCTGCCATTCACGTTGACAACACCAGAAGTGCCGAATTCGCCGGCATACGCCGTCGACATGGTGGAATGCACATACCCCAGGAGGTACCAGCCAAGATTCTCGTTCAACATCAACATGGTAGGACTTGGGCGCCACCCTGGTAAGGACAGAGACGAGGGCAGCTGCTCTCATAGCGAGGACAAGGAGGGAGCCGTTCCACGCGATCGGTCCCGACACTTCCAAAAAATCCTGGTTACGATCAAGATGAAGGCCGATTCCAGTAATCAGCCCGTATTATCCGTGCCACACGCTCTCCCTGCATTTGGTGTCGACCTCACGGGTGACGGGAAGTTAGGGTATGGGTTTACATCGGCTGATGAGCTAGAGGAAGTCGACATCGGTCCCGGGGATAAGCCACGACCAACTTTTATCAGCAAGAAGTTAGATCCACAGCTCAGGGGTCAGATGATAGCTCTGTTAAAAGAATACCCAGATTGCTTTGCATGGGATTACACAGAGATGCCTGGGTTAGACAGGAGCATTATTGAACATCGGCTCCCCCTTAAGAAAGGATTTCGGCCGTTCCAACAACGAGCACGTCAGATGAGGGCCGAAATTCTGGAAGAAGTCAAGAAAGAGATCGAGAAGATGTTGGCCGCCGGGTTCATCAGGCCATGCAGGTATGCTGAGTGGATCTCCAGTATCGTTCCTGTAGAGAAGAAGGACGGCCGATGGCGTGTGGCCATCGATTTCCGAGATCTCAACAGAGCCACTCCAAAAGATGAGTATCCGATGCCTGTGGCAGAAACATTGATCAATGCAGCTGCTGGCCACAAGGTGTTGAGCTTCATGGATGGCAACGCCGGCTATAACCAAATCTTCATGGCTCCGTAAGATATACACAAGACCGCATTCGAGTACCGGGGCAGTAGGCTTGTTTGAATATGTAGTCATGACCTTTGGATTGAAGAATGCTGGTGCAACGTACCAACGAGCCATGAATTATATATTTCACGATCTGATCGGCAAGTTGGTGGAAATCTACATCGACGACGTGGTAGTCAAATCTGTCTCCATGGAGGGACACTTGGATGATTTACGACGCATCCTAGACCGAACTCAGAAGTTCGGACTAAGAATGAATCCGAAGAAGTGTGCTTTTGGTGTGACGGCTGGTCAATTCCTAGGTTTTCTGGTTCATGAACGGGGAATTGAGATCGGCCTGAAAAGTCAAGAGGCGGTGCGTACCATGCAGCCGCCCACCACGAAGAAGGAACTCCAACGCCTCATCGGCAAGATCAATTTTGTCCGACGATTCATCTCTAATCTGTCAGGACGAATCGAGCCGTTCATGGCACTGGTGAAAACTAAATCTGACGACGAGTTTCACCGGGGCGAACAGCAGCGAGCGTTTGATGAGATTAAGCGGTATCTGACGACGCCGCCTGTGCTAGTTCCGCCCCAACAAGACAGGCCGTTCTACATCTACTTGTCAGTAGCTGACACGTCCATCGCTTCGGTGGTGGTGCAACTCGACGGGGGTGTTGAAAAGGTCGTTTTCTACCTCAGCAGAAGGATGTTGGACGCGGAGACAAGGTATCCTGAGGTCGAGAAGCTTTGCCTCTGCCTGTTCTTCACACGCACCAAGCTTCATCACATCCTTTTGACGGCAGAGATCATCGTCATATGCAAGTCAGACGTTGTCAAGCACATGCTGTCGGCCCCTGTTTTGAAAGGCCGACTTGGTAAGTGGATGTTTGCATTGTCAGAGTTCGATCTTCGGTATCAGCCTGCGAAAGTAGTCAAGGGGCAAGCGTTGGCCGATCTTATAGCTGAACGGATCAGTACCAATATAGCGGCACTGTCTATACGTGCATGGGCTATGTTCTTCGATGGATCGGCTTGCGACGATGGTTGTGGCATCGGCATTCTGCTCGTGTCGCCTCGGGGGGCAGCATACTCCTTTTCCATCAGACTATCTACCCCTTGCACCAACAATGCCGCGGAATTTGAGGCGGTGCGTAAGGGAATGGAGTTGCTACTGGAAGCAGGGGCAGAAGCAGTAGAGCTTTTTGGAGACTCCAAGTTGGTGATTAACCAGCTCACGGATGAATATAAGTGCGAGAGTGAATCGCTTTTCCCATATTGGATGGAATGCCGTGAGTTGATGACACAGTTTCGGTACATCAACTTTAATTGGGTCCCAAGATCCCAAAACACCGAGGCCAACAATCTCGCACAAATGGCGTCAGGCTATATAGACATATCTGACGGGTCAGAAGTTCAGGTGCAGTTCCTGGAACAGGATGATTGGAGAGCCGAAATCTTCAATTACTTAAAAGATTCGGCTCGGGGGGCACCTAAACGGATAAGATACAAAGCCATGAAGTATGTCCTCATAGGAGATGACATGTTCTACAGGACGTTGGAAGGGTTACTACTCCAGTGCCTGGGACCAACTGAGTCTAATCGGCTCTTACATGAGGTGCATGAAGGCGCTCGTGGAACTCATCGATCGGCTCATAAGATGAAGTGGCTAATTAGGCGATCGAGGTTTTATTGGCCCACCATGCTTGAAGATTGCTTCAAGTACTACAAGGGGTGCCAAGCATGCCAGATGTTCGGGAAGATTCAGATGGTACCCGCATCAGCAATGAACCCTATCATCAAGCCTTGGCCATTTCGAGGGTGGGGCATGGATATGATCGGCAAAATCCATCCGGCGTCGAGTAAAAAACATGAATGGATTTTGGTTATCACAGATTACTTCACCAAGTGGGTGGAGGCCGTCCCTATGAAGAAGGTGAAATCAGAAGATGTGATCAAGTTTGTGAAAGAACACGTCATTCATAGGTTCGGGATTCCCCAAACTATCACGACCGATGGAGGTTCGGTCTTTATTTCTAAAGAATTCAGAAAGTTCTGCGATGACATGGGGATTAAGCTGATCCGATCATCTCCATACTATGCTCAAGCCAATGGGCAAGCTGAAGCATCCAATCAGAGCCTGATCAAGCTGATCAAGAGAAAAATTGACGAGAACCCTAGGGATTGGCATGAAACATTGTCAGAAGCTTTGTGGGCCTACCGCATGTCATGCCACGGAGCTATAAAAACTTCGCCGTACCAGCTCGTCTATGGACAGGAAGCCATATTACCTTGGGAAATTACGGCTGGATCAAGACGTGTCACGTTTCAGGATGATCTAACAGCTGAAGAATATGCAGCTTTGATGAGTGACACTATTGAGGACGCAACAGAACTTAGACTTTGGTCGTTGGAGAAGATTAAAGAGAACAAAGCCAGGGTAGCTCGTGCATACAATAAGAAGGTTAGACCAAAGGAGTTTCAAGTTGGTGATCTAGTATGGGAAGCTGTGTTGCCATTAGGAACCAAGGACAAAGCATATGGCAAATGGTCTCCTAATTGGCACGGTCCGTACAAAGTTGTCCAGGCCTTGAAAGGTAATGCATACATGCTGGAGCAGTTGGACGGCGTTAAGTTCCCAGTAGCCGTCAATGGTCAACACCTCAAGAAGTATTTCCCAAGCATGTGGGATGATAGGCAGTGAGTTATGGAGACCGATTTTAAATCGGCCAGTTAAAAAAAAAATCAATCATAGCCGATGCACAGACATCGACTTGAGAAAACATGCGGAGACAACAGTATGCGAGTACAGCCGATGCACGGGCATCGACTTCAGAATAATAAAAGCCGATACATTGCTATCGACTCTAGAGGAATAAGCTCGATTAAGCAGGTTAACAGATCGGTTTCAGACCGGAAGTCACGATGTTTGGGATGAATCTCCTAGTGAGTTGCTGAGGAGTTCAATCTGCGCGTTTAAGGTTGGAGGATGGTTTGGACGTGAGTTAGACCTGTTGGACCACGTGATTAGGCAACGGCTTGGCCTCAAATCGCGTTTATAATGCAAGCCGATGCCCTGCCATCGGCTCTCTGTACAGCGACTTCGTTCGACGATCGGCAAAGTTGACAAGGAAGCAAAATTAATCGAGGAATATTTTCTTCATTAATAGAGGGATTTCTTACAAAGAAAGAGTCGATTGCTCAGAGGAGAGAGAACAAAAGCCGACTACTACTACTAGTCCCTAATCTAAGGGCCGTTGCTGCCCTCATCGACGTCGCTGCCGCCGGCGCAGCTGCTGAAAGGCTCATCATCGGAGCTCCCGTAGCCTTCTACGGGAGCCTCATCTTCCTCATCGTCGTCATCGCTGTCGTCGTCCCACCAGGTGCGGAGGCGCTTCGCCGGTGGGTAACCTTCGAGGGAGTCGTCGTCGTCCTCCTCCGCCTCTTCCTCGGAAGAGGTGAAATCGTCCCAGGAGAAGCGGTCGTCCTCGCTCGCCGCCTCCTCTTCCCCTTCGACGAGGAATCGAAGGTCGCCCTCTCCGTCGGTCAAGGATTTGTCATCCTCGGACCAGATGGAGGAATCGTGTTCCTCCTTGTCCCACGTCGTTGGGGCGAGAATGTCGTGCGCCGCCAACGAGCCCCACTCCGGCGTCGGCTCGCGAGATGAGGAAGAGTCGGAGAAGATCGACGAGGCGGGGGAGGAAGAAGAAGAGGACATGGCTACGGGAGATTGGGGATTTTTGGGTGCCGATGGCCAGAACAGAGCAAGGGGATGAAGTGGCAAACTGCTCAGAGCGGTTAAATAAAGGGGATATAGTAGAGATTCAATGCCACAGCAGTTTCCGAGGAGGCGGTGCCCAAAAAACAACGGTCAAATCACGCGGAAAAGTTGAGAAGGCAGGGCATCATGATGAAGGATGCTGCGATGGTTCTGCTCTGCCACGACATGACCCGACGAAGAGAAGCAGACTGATTTTGGAATTATCAATTCCAAAACCAGGGGGCATGTGTTATCACCAGAATTTGACCGAGTCAGAGGTGGGCCGCGATCAAGATGGGCTTGAAGATTATATGTGGAAGAATATATGTGAATCGGCCTTATATGCAAAGTTTGGGCTAGTTTGCCCGTGTATCTGTAATATAGTAGGATACGTGTCGATTAGTTAGAGTTTGTCTCGTGCACGGTTGGGATTATTCCCACGTTAGAAAATCTACGGACTATAAATATGTATCTAGGGTTTATGGAATAAACAACAATCACGTTCACCACAAATCAATCTAGGCGCATCGCCAACTCCCTTGTCTCGAGGGTTTCTTCCGGGTAAGCATCATGCTGCCTAGATCTTGCGATCTAGGCAGTACAAGTTTATTCGTTGTTCATGCGTTGCTCGTACTGAAGCCTTTTTGATGGCGAGCAACGTAGTTATCTTAGATGTGTTAGGGTTAGCATTGTTCTTCGTATCATATGCTTGTCGTAGTGCAACCCTTAGACATCTAGCCGCCCTTACACCTATCTTAGGTGTAGGGCGACACCCGCTTGATCATTATTTAGTAGATCCGATCCGTTATGGTTGCTCCTTGTTCTTCAAGGATTAGTTTAATATCTGCATAGTTAGGCCTTACAAAGGGTTGGAGGATCCAACGGCGCGTAGGGTGTAGTTTGCTAGCCCTAGACAGGATGTTCCGGGGATCAACCTCGTGTTGGTTTTTAGGCCCTGTCTAGGATCGGCTTACGATCACCTTGCGCGGCCGCGAGGCCCAATCACGAGTAGGACGTTCCGATTATGCGGTGAAAACCCTAAATCGTCGTAGATCGTTTTAGCTTTATCTTGATCAAGCAGGACCACCATATATTCGTACACCTCGTGCAAATCATGGGTGGATCGGCTCTTTGAGCCGATTCACGGGACAACCCGAGAGCCGATCGAGGCTCGTATTTAATGTTTACGTGTATGCCATGCAGGAAACTAAGCGAGGCATCTCCATCACCTTCCCGACCAGGTATAGGTCAGGTGGCACGCCCTTGCACCAGCATCGGACGTGCGTGCCGGAGTTCTTTGCGGGCCGTCGCTCGGAGGGACCAGGGCCAGCCGCAGCCCTAAGTTGCTCCCGGCTCTCCTGTGTTGCCCGTCGTTGCTCGCCGGTGGGTTTCTGACCGCAACAATCTCATGGTTATCCATAATCAAACTTCATTCGTAATGGGTGAAGAGTTGACTAGTAATTCCTAGCGTGACTTTCCTAAACTTGTCGAATATAACACAACCTTATTTGAGATGTGTATTTATCAACTGGTTTTGCAAATCATCTATTCCTACAAGACATGGATTCGCTGCCATACTACATAAGTTGGATCCATAACCACAAGTCTAATATTCGTCGGGTCCTTAAGGATGAAGAACCCCTAGTCGTCTTAGTGTACGATCGGGCATGTGACGATCCATGGCACGACACTCCTATGGAATGAAGATGGCTCACTAAGAGAGAACACACCGTGTTCAAGTCTTGACCTTGCAGTGGTGGTCTAACTCAAACCCTCGTAAAAATCGACACCCTAGCCCCGTTGATCCTAGTCAATCGTTGACTATAGTTGTTTGGAGCGTCAGAAAAATGGCTATCTCGGTCAGGATCACATACCCTCTTGATGTTTCTGATCACATAATAATAAAAGTAGCCATTGATTTCCGCTCACGAGGGACGTGTATGGGAACTCCTGGGCCAAGAGTTGGTTCCTAGCAATGTCATATATACAGTATTATGTGACGAATACGATGACAAATGACGAAGCATTGCGCGCTGCGCGCGAAGGCGTCCACGTACATTCATGCAAATATGGACAAATGCATCTAGCAGACGTGTTGTATAGCCCATGACTCTTTTAATCGAATCAATCAAACAAACGCTAGAATAGTGGTTAAACCGAGAGCCACACTACAAAAATGGCTAACCACTCGATCGATTATCGTGCGGTGTTCCGTGCGCGTCTCAGCCGACGATGGAATATGCTGTCTACGCATGGGGTGCAACCGCGCGATCCGGAAGCCAAAACCGCTCATCACACACACGCAAATCACACACACGCAAGACGTGAAAAGTTTTCGTCGCATGTCCAACTGACATGGTTGTCCCCACCTACCGACCGGGCCCACCTCCACGAGCCCCACCAGCAGATTATCCGCGACCTATTCCCCGCGTCCCAGCGAGCTATTATTACTAGAGGGAGAACAGATCGATCGTCCAAACCCCAAACCCCTCGCCGCCGTCACGCCTCCTCAACAGCTCGTCCCCGGCCGCGATCCGATCTGATCCGGCCTGCAGCTCCTCGTACAGAGATACGGTCCCGACGATCTGGTCACCATGGTGCATCCCCCGGGCGCCCAGCCGAGGAAGCGGCGCGCCGCCCCGCACGCGCCGCCGCCGGGCGTCATGAAGGCGGCGGCCGGCTCCAGCGACAGGAACGCTCGTGTTGGCAAGCGCGCCAGGGCGGCGCAGCCGTCGCCGACTCTGCGTCAGGTAGATGGAACTTTTCTGTACTGGTCATTAATTGCCTCCCGTTGGGGGTAGGGTTTAGCCCGCGTGGCGTGCCGGATGAGGTTTTAGTCTCTTGTTCCTTCCACCGTTCGTGTCTCATACTCATGCCAAGGGAGAACGCGGCGGCGGCGGCCGGCGTCCTTGTAATTAAGGACCGCGATCGATCCTATCTCCCTGAACAAACTCAGGAAATGGCGGCGTGTCCTTTCCGTTTGGTTTGATGCCACTCTGGCAGATGTTTTGTTTGCAGGGTTACATAGTCGTGGTGGCTACCAAGTTGAGTTCCTCGCAGAAGAAATGGGCCAAACGTTCGGCTTCCCATTGATTCTTCAGATGTTTGTTGATATATATATAAGGTCCGGTGGCCAGATTGGTTGCGCAGATTATGGAGCACAGATCTGAGGAACACTAGGCATCTTCATTTTTACAAGTTCATTTTTATACCCTACGTTGTTAGGTAGGATGAGACTCTCCAGCAAATGAATTAATCCGAGACCCCCAAGCGAATTACCGCACGGAGGGGACTCGAACCCGGGTGAGCTCGGCTCAACGCCAGAGCACGAGCCACCAGGCTAGCACTTGGTTCTCGGTTCACTCATATATAGGAAACTTTTAATCATATGGCCAGCTCCCTCGGAATACCGGTTGGAAAAATTAGACGTGTGGCCTATGCTTCAACCGAGTAGTTCATACTGTTGGTTCACTACACACGGCTTTATGGGTTGGCATAGGAGAAGTAAGAGTGCGTGAAACATATATGAAAACTTAAATGTTACTCTTCTTAAAATAAGTAACTCCTAAAACAAATGGACTGACCCTTTTTATGCCGGATGTTGTATTCATACTTGCTAGGTACTATAGAACTACATGCATGCATTATTGTTCTAAATTGTTTGAGTAAATGTATATATTTGCTAAACCAGCCATATGGTATTGATCTTTTTATTCATCTACCAATCCACATCATTTTATTAATCCATACTGAGTACAGACATAACGTTTTGCAGAACATCCGTGCCGAGTACCACAATATAATTAATGGACCGCCCCCATTGGGTCTACGATTAAGAAAGAGTGAATCTTTTCTGGACCTTCTTCAGAAAATTCTTTCAAAGGCAAACTCTACCACAGGGCAGCCTGTTATGGACAATATCCATTCCGCGCCTCCCATGATGGAAGACGTCAAATCTGAGGCTCCTACAGCTAGTGATCGGCTCAAGGCTTCAAATTTTCCAGCAAAATTTCTGAAAATTGGTGATTGGGAGGTAAGAAAAATTTATTATTATGGAGTGAGTAGTATATGGAAGCTTTCCATAAGTGTTGCTTATAGAAACAAAAATAAAATATGCTTATGTGCAGTACACGTCACAGTATGAAGGTGATTTGGTGGCAAAATGCTATTATGCAAAGCAGAAGCTTGTTTGGGAAGTTCTGCATTGTGGTCTTAAGAGTAAGATAGAACTGCAATGGTCAGATATTACTGCCTTGAAGGCAACTTGCCCAGAGGCCGGAGATTATGGAACCTTGGATATAGTGGTAAGATCCTCAGATTTTGTTGCTCTTTGTTCCTGTACTTGTACATATTTATTTCATTGACAAGCTTCCATTTTGTCTTTCTGAAGTTGTCTCGGCCACCCATTTTCTTCCAAGAGACTAATCCTCAGCCAAGAAAACATACATTATGGCAGCCCGCAGCAGATTTCACCGGTGGACAAGCAAGCATGCACAGGTGAAACATGAGTGTACTCTTTATTGTTCCACGTTAAAGCGCAATTTAACAAATAAATATCATTCCTGAATACTAGGAAACATGTGAGATTATTCAATTGTATATGGTCTGAATGTGCATTACATCTAAATTATTTATTTGTTAATTGATTTATACCTAGGCCTTGCTGTTATATTTTGTTAAGTTTTGTCCTTCACTTTCTTCTGTCTGAAGAAACTAACTGTTGAAAGTCTCCAAATGCAGGAGGCATATATTACGGTGCACCTCAAGTTTATTGAGCAAGAACTTTGATAAGATTGTTCAGAGTGATCAGCGACTATATCAACTGAGCCAACAGCCAGTTATCATATTGGACTCTCCAGTTTATGAATCTAGAAGCTCTATATTTGAAAATCCAACTGAAAGTGACGGCCCTTCAACCAAGTTCCCACATTTTGCGCCACCACATGTTGTTTCTCCAGTGCTTGAAAATGATGGAGTAAAGCATCTTACGTTGAAGCAACCAGACCCTTTTTTTCAGCCAATGAACTTAGGTAATTATCCTGATGTTGGCAGGCCTCCATGTCACTCATATTATCTTGCAAAGTATTTTTCACTCACAATAGTTTTTCTCAGGTATTGTTGTTCCAGATGTCCAAGATAAGAACCCCAGTTTGTGTAATCTATCCGTTCCAGAGCTGAGATCATCCATCTCCATGGACGATTTGATAAACCATATAGATAGTTACATAACAGAGCATCAAGCTGCTGGAGACCCTCCATTGCCAAATACTGAGGTGCCAGCCAAAGAATTATTGCAGATTGCTGAGAGCCTTTTGAGCGACACACATGGTCCTCCATCCGCAGATGAGAATTATTTGATGGCACGGGTGAACTCCCTTTGTTGTTTGCTTGAGAAAGACACTCCGCCAGCCACCGTATCCATTTCGGAGCAGAAGGGCACCACTGATGTAGCGGAAGCAGTTTCAGATGACTTTGATGGGAGAACTGCAGATGGCGTTCTACCGCCTGTCATCCCGAGAAATGATTCCTTTGCGGATTTGCTGGAGAACCTCCCCCGTGTAGCATCTGTTTCACAATTCTTATTCAATATAGCAGAGGACTCTAGTTTGCAATTCTAGATTAGGACATTCTCTGTAAAAACTGAAACATTCAAGTCTGTAGTTTTTTCTTCTCTATTGTTTACTGAAAAATGATGCATTGGATTGCTTCAACAGATTATTCTGGCCTGTTGGTTAGATCATTTGATAGAGAACCACATTTGCACCAATTGAAATTGAGATAATCTCATTTTGAATATCTTACTACACTTGTCCCATAGTAGTCTTTGATGCGTCCGTCTCATATTGGCATGCATCTTTTACGCATCACGGTAGTTTCCATGACACTAGTGCATTATATTTGCAGATGAGATGTCACACATATTACGAAAACATTGAAATTTGATTTTTTTTATCAATGGCTATAAAATAATCATAACACTATAAACATGCTTCCATTTCATATAGAATGTGTTGCAAATGTCTCCATACATCTGCAACAAACCTAGACATGAACAGGGACAATTAAAAATGCTCCTTTCATCTACACAAACCAAACCATGAAATGAAATGAAATAGGATAAATTGAATTCTACACAAGAGATCAATAGGAATCTCTCGGATACTCTGAAACTGGTACCCAGAGATGAACATGTTGCAGATGCCTTTTTTAAAGAGGGCTAATCAAAGCCTTCGCCCGGCGGTGCCTCTTCTCCTTCATCGTCAAAGGCTTCATTTTCGTCAATCATGTTCATCAGCATAGACACCTGCTCTTGGAGCATCGAGTTCTCCTTCTCGATCTCTGTCCGCTTCCTGCGCTCGTCCGCGAGCTGCTTCTGCAACAACTCCAGCACTCGGGAGTCCTCCTCTAGCTGTTCATTCAGCCCACCGATCTCACGGTCCTGCCACACCATTTCACAACATAATTACCATGGTAATGTATCAATTTATGTTGCAACTTTTGCAACAAAAAAGGCCTAATCACCTTATCTCCACTAGAGAAATGCACATGTCATAAGTTAAGGGTAGAGTTAGTGTTCCAAGCTCGAGTTCAAGCAATGATCATGGATGGCATTACCACAAAATGTAAACAGTACTGCATATATCCAGCACGATATCCTGCTACTATGTGGTGGTAAATTATTATAGCAAGATAATGAACCTTTCTGTTCATCTCCTGGATCGCTATCCTCCTCATGCTCTCAACCACATCCACATTGACGAGCTTGCGCTTTTTGCCGACCAGCCACCCCTTGGGATATGATGCAGGCTCGAAATCCGGTGGTGGGAGCAGCATGTCGGAGGAGCTGCGCTTGCCGTTGATCGGCTCCAGGGGCTCAAAGAGAGCCTTTCGCTTCTCGGATAGGTTAGCCATTGGATCTGGATGCTGAGCATCATCGTCTGTGGTGGTGCTTGCTGCATTTGCGTCATCGATCTTCATGGCTTCTTCTCCCTCTTGGGGCTGAAGAACGTTCGCAGCTTCTTCAGTGGCAGCAGCCTCATTGGTAAGTTCTTGTACTTGCAAGCTCCGGCCATTGGCTGGAACATACATATTGCTAAGTCAGATCGAGTAAGTCAGTACACTTCTCCAAGTAAAATCTAATGCATATAGCGATAGACTGATAGGTCAGTAAGCCTTAGGTTTATTGAGTATAATCTATAATGCTGACTTTTGAATGCAATCAAACCTGTAAAATAACTAGATACTGTCTTTTAGAAAGAAGCAAAGTAACAAGGGACGGTGTAGCGGCAGCTCTGAACATATAATACTACTGCCTGTGTCCATAAAAAAATGTCGCAAGTTTGTCTAAATTTAGAGTGTCTAGATACATCCAAATTTAGATAAATATTTGACACCCTTTTATGGACGGAGGGAGTACATGGTATTCCCTGCAATATATGTTGATGAACTACTCTCATAAGCTCTAAAACACAGTGAAAAACTTGTTGTTATCTGTCTGAGAATCACACGAAGAGCAAACTAATTATTTTCTTGTATCTAAGCTAATTGGTCAACATGGAAGAGTCCGGATTGTATCAAATCGGTGCTTTCTGCTGACTCTGTTGGTGTTTAAACCAAAATTGCAGCCAGTTGCCCTAAAAAAATGGTAGAGTTCAGAAACACTAAATTGTATAGTATCATCATATTGGCCAAATTAAAGTAACATTCTCACACCCAGACTATAAGCCAGTCTCAGCAAATATACATCTGTATTATCTATGAGGTCAACCCAGACCATAGCATAGATATCTCAGCATGTTACAGCTCCCCTCTGTCGTCTAGTATGAAAGTGCAGCCATCTTTTAGATGAAACTGCAGACATATACCCTAACAATTAAATGCACTTCAAAGTTAAACTGTAAATAGCTACTCCCTCCAGTTAGGTTTAACAGGCGGACGTAATTTAAGAAAAACTTTGACCATTAATTCGGTCGACAACAAATATGAATTGTATGCCACAAAAATTATAACATTCGAAACTACTCTTGAATATGAATCTAATGGTATAGTTTTTGCTTGCACTATACACAAAGTGCAAACTAATTATTTACTTGTATCTAAGCTAATTGGTCAACTTGGAAGAGTTCGGAAATACTAAATTGCATTATCACCATATTGGCCAAATTAAAGAAACATTCTGGTACCCAGACTACAATAGGTCTGACTCGGTAAAAACACATCTGTATTATCTATGAGGTCAACCGAGACCATAGCATAGATATCTCAGCCTGTTACAACTCAGCTCTGTTGTCTGGTATGAAAGTGCAACCATCATTTAGGTGAAACTGCAAACTTATTACCCTGACAATTAAATGCACCTAAAAGTTACCATCCTTGGGAAAGAAGCAAACTAACAATGGACTGCAGAACATGTTATTCCCTGCAGTATCTTTTGATGAACTGCTCTCATTGGCTCTAGAATGGAGAGTGAAAGACTTGTCTTTATCCGAGAGTTACAGTAAGGGTAAAACTAATTGTTTACTTGCACCTAAGCTAATTGGTCTAACATGGCAGGCTCGGAAAAACTAAATTGGTCACTGTCATCAGATTGGCCGAAGTAATGTGACATTCTGACATCAACTCTAAAATAAACCTGATTCAGGCTGTAATCAAATCAGCGTTTTCTATGAAGTCAATCGAGACTACAACATAGATATATCAGCAGTAAAACGTTTTGTTGCCTTACCCAAAACTGAAGAATATTAAGCGGAGGAATACTGAAACCGCATACTTCGACTGCAAGTTAGTCTGAAACTCTGAAACGAATATGGCTTCTACTTTGTTGGCGCAGGCATATTCGCTGCGACCACTACTACTAGTCTACTAGTATAATAGTATTAGCTGCAGCTGCACCGGCACCCGCACTTGGAGGAGAGGATTCCTGGCGGTGAAGTCAAGTAAAAACTTGCAGCACCCACCTCGTCCCGAGAAACCACCATCCACTCGAACTTGCAATCTTACACCAGGTCGTGGATTAGTTGCACCGGCGTGATTAACAAGAGCAAACTAGTTATATACTTGTAACTACGCTAACTGGTCTCCCCTGTGCACAGTCTACGCAGTCTGGTGCATGTGTCGAGAAAAGAAAATGGAGCATTCTGACATCAACCCTAAAACAAATCAGCAAAAACACACCTTTCTCGAGACTCACGTTATGCCATCGTAATCAATCGGTGTTATCTACGAAATCAATCGAGACCACATGTATCTCAGCCAGTCACATTCAGCTCTGTCATCTACTAAAATAGTACTCCCTCCAATCCATAATAAGTGTCAGAGTTTTAGTTTAATTTACTCTAAATTCGAACTAAAGCCTCGACACTTATTCTGGATTCGGGGGGGAGTATACAAAACTGCAACCCTCTTCTCCTTTCTCAGAAGAATTTGCAGCCTTGCCACCCTTCACAATCAAGTTTCTGCTGCTCCTAAATAGCATTTTGCTACCTTGCCCAAAACAGAACGGTACTGAAAGGAATAAGGTTTGTTGCCGCGAGGATATTCGCAGGGCCACTACTACTGGGTTAGTTGCAGCTGCAGGCCGACAGCTGCTGAGGGCATGTACAACAGTACAGACGCCTGGTGTCTGTAGCGACAATCCACATCAGCTTATAGACAGCAACGAAAACAACTCCTACAGCCGAGTGTCCTTTAGCCTGTCTGTACGATGCAAATTGGACATGACTTTGCCGAGAAAATAGCGCCACGATCCCACCTGCATGCGATGGCGCTGTGCATACAACGGGAAGGAGGTCGTCTGCATGCCGCGATTTTTATGGAAATTGACCGTCTGTACTTTTACAGACAGACTCGCTCGTTTTTCAGTTATTTCCATCACACGTCAGCTAATTTATTACGTGGCATACACTACCGACGGCTGACTGTGTACTATTGTACATGCCCTGAGCGTTGCTGAAATCTTGACGACGAAGTCAAGCAAAGCTAAACAGAGCGCTGCAGCACCCACCTCCCTCCTCGTCAGAATCACCACCTAAATCTGAACTTGCATATTAGTTGCACCGGCGCGGCGCGTGATTAACGTGTCCGGGTAGTTGGGTTTTTTCTAAGAGGCGAAATCCGGATATCTGTTTTGTTCTGTGAGCTGGTTGCAACCGTTCATTCATTTCTTCACGGAATATCTCACCGGCCGGCCGGGACGTTTCATTTATTTCTGCAATTCTGCTAGAGTACTCCCGTGCTAAACTCGATGAACGAAAAGGAAGGAACTAATTAACAGTTTCTTACACGCAGCAGTTGCGATTCGAATTGGTTAACGTTCTGCATAAATTTTTAAAAAATGCTTCCCCAACTAAAAATAAATCAAGAGGGGTTCTACTGCAAAAAATGAGAACGCACATGAGGGAATTAAGATTGCAGAGATCTGAACTGGAAATGACCGGAATGAAGAACATGGCTGTTACAGAGGGAGGTAATGGTGAGGAGAAAAGGATCCTTCTTTTGCAACAAAAACTAGTACTTGCATCTTAGCAGAAATTGGAAGAACGCGGTTTATATTAGGATGATTCATGAGGAAGTTTGATCTGATTTGTAGGTAGGTAAATCAAGGAATTACAGAAAGAAGCAGCAGCGGCAGCAGCCGGTCTACCTGATGACGACGGTCTCCTCCTCGACTTCCACAAAATCCGCGGCGGGTCCGCCATGGACGGCTCCTCCATGCTCTCCGGTCACAGCCCAAACCAATCCCCCTGCAGCTCGAAAAAGAACGGCCGGCCGCCAGCTAAACAATAGAAATCTCGCGTCAACAAGGACGAAATGGTCAGGAACTCACCGCTGCTACTTCTGAATTTGCTGCAAGCTTGGCTGAATTTCTCCCTTGTTGCAGAGATACTACTAGCCAGCTAATATCTCTCTCTCTCTCTATCCCTCTCTCGGTTTGGTCTTGTGTGCGTTATCTTGTGGTTCCTGGCTGTGGTGTGGCGTGGGCGGGTTGTTGCTTGCAGCTGCGGCCGGTGAGGGGATTAACGTCGCCCTTGGAAGCTACTCCCGTTTTCTTGGCCGTGTCGTTCACCAGCGTCCAGCGGTGGCTGAGCTCTCAGCTTGCATTGGGCTATGCCCGTGCTGGCGTGGTATGGTAGACTCGTATGGAAGTGCTCTGTACTTGCCTTCTGACGGACGTAACCACGGAGAGACGGCGTTTACGGTTGACGACGGACAGCGGCGTTTTATGTTGAATCAGTTGCCCGCCAACAACCATTGGCCATGCATGTGTTCCTCCTCCGGATCCTATGTGGCCACATAGGATCACTCACCATATCTCAGTCCACCGTAGGATCCTATGTGACTTCACATTGAGTACCCGTGAACATTGACCTGCCTAAGGCCATCTCCAGCGGCGCGACGTAAACGGACTGACGAGCGATCGCTTACGTCCACCGCGACCGGGAATGCGTGCGTGCCTCCGCTCCCGGGGGCGAGCGCAAGTGAGTCGGACCGTCCGCAAAGACGCAAACCCGGCCCAAATATGCGCCGGAGTTTGCGTCTCCGCGACGGCGCACCTGCCGCATGCGAGCGTCCCTCCTTTTCCTACCCGGTCCCGCAAGTCAGGGACAGCGAAATCGATCGCTTCGATTTGATTATTTTCCCTTTGTTTGCTGCCCTAGTGCGATACCACCACCCCAACCCCAGCCGCCGTCGTCCCGCCGCAGCACCACAGTACTCGTCGTCCGGCTCGGTTGTTGCCGCGCAGGAGAGCATGATCGTACTCGGGATTGGCTTCGGCGCGTACCTGCCGGCTGTTTTGGGGCCAAACGTTGCCGGTTGCGCCGCCCTTCCGCGCCGCCCACGACCTGTTCGGTCAATTGCGCTGGTAGGTTTCTTCTCATGTTTTCGGCGCAATTGTGCGCGGCCATTGATCCACATTTCGTACCCACGTAGATGGACATGTGCAGATGTTGCAGAAGTACCACGAGGAGGTCGTTGACTCCTCTTCCGACGACGAGTCCGATCACTCGACGCAGACATTGGCAACTACTGCGGCCTCCATGATCCACGAGTTCACTTCAAATGAGAGGCCGGTGCAGCCGGGCTCTGTCAAGGGCCGCTCAAAAAACTCGCTCGCGCAACGGAGTGCAAGGGCGGCTCCGCTCCACAAGGACTACTTCGACCTCACCGGTCCATTGTTCAAAGAAAAAATGTTCCGGCGCCGTGACATGATGTCAAGGGAGTTGTTCTTGGTCATTCTCCGGGGCGTCGTGAGACTACGACCCCTACTTCCAATGCCAGGCCCGATGCAACAGGTGCGCTAGGCTTCACCTCCTACCAAAACCGCTTCGCAGCTATTCGCATGTTATCATATGGAATGACTGCTGATATATTCGATGAGTATCTTCGAATGGGTGAGAGCACCTGCCTTGAGTCCATGTACCGGGTTTTCCAAGCCGTGATTGTCGTGTTCTGGACAGCATTACTCGTAGGGAGGCAACCGTTGAGGATACAAGGCGGCCGTTGTCTGTCAAGGAGTCTAGAGGGTTCCCAGTGAATGATTGGCAGCATAGATTGCATGCACCGGGAGTGGAAGAACTGGTCCATTTGGATGGCAGTGGTCAGATAGCTAGGCATGCGAAGGGACGTGACTGTCATTCTTGAAGCTTTCATATCTCAAGATTTATGGATTTGGCATTCATTCATTGGCATGATCGGCTCCAACAATGATATCAATGTGTTGCACCGATCACCGGTTTTCAACCGGCTCATGCAAGGCAAAAGCTCCCCGGTGAGCTATGAGATCAATGGAAATGAATATGACAAGCCATATTATCTTGCCGATGGCATCTACCCCGACCGGACCACACCGGTGAAGACCTGTCCGTAATCCAAACTCCGAGAAGACGAGGAGGTTTGCCAAGATGCAAGAGGCTTGCAGGAAAGATGTGGAGCGCGGATTTGGTGTGCTCCAAGCTCGGTGGGCAATTGTCCGTCACCCGGCAAGAACATGGTCGCTGAAGACCATGCATGAGGTGATGACATGCCGCGTGATCATGCACAACATGATCGTTGAGAACGAGTGTCCTAATGGCCGCAATGAGAACCACTCGGGACTTCCAAGATGAGCTAGTTGCGCTACTCCCCGGGGCTTTATCTTGGAAGAACTATCTCGCATATGAATATAGAAATCACTAACAAGAACGTCCGCAAACGGCGCGCACGGATCTGATTGAGCATCGTTGGGCATTGACTGGCCATGAAGACCATGCCTAGAGGAATACCATCTTATTTTCATGTAGACTTTTTAAAATTTTGATGTAATAAAAACTATGACTTCCTTGAATCTCTTGCATCTTGTTGTTTTCAAACTTCATATTTCATGCCGACGCAGAAAATGCGTCGGCCCACTGGAGGCACCCCTGTGCACAAACGTACACGCGGACAAAAACGGTTTTCTCGCGTCCCACCGCGCGAAGCAAACTTACGTTGATCATATCGCCTTTGTTTAAGAAGCTCCGCGAGTTAACAAAGCATGCAATTCATGGGCGGCGCCGGGGTATGCCCTCGTATTCCCAGGCATACCCAAGATTTGGACGAGAAAAAAATACGTATACATACTCGCTCCGTCGAAACGCAAAAGAAGCCATGCTCTCTTATTCGCTCTCGTCGCTCGCATCGCACGCAAACGCCCTCGTCATTTGCCCCTTTCCTTCCTCCATTCCTCGTCATAGACCAGGAGCCGCCGGCCCGATGCGGATGCAGCACGGAGCAGCTTGATGGCCTCGCGCCCGCGGCGACGGTGGCGCCCGCGCCCCGCCCCCGCCGACCCGCGCCCCTCCCCGTCCGCCCGAGCCCCGCCCCCAATGTCCCCGAGCGGCGCAGAGCACGCACATAAGGTACGGCCGCCCTGCCTCGCCCCCAAATCCCCAATGGCCCAATTTCGTTGCTTGACTTGCTTGTTGCTTCCTTAATTAGTTGATTTGCTTCATTGCTTCATTACCCACCGATTCCTCTTAATTTCTTCGGATTTCCGAAGGGCAAGACGACCGCGGCAAAAAAAAATTTCCTCGTGGACCTGGCGGGAATACCCACCACCATTTTCCTGGCGCCGCCGTTGATGCAATTGGCAAAGAAAATTTTAATCCAGGCACTCTACCACCCTCTGCGCGCCGAACACATGCGTCGTGTACTTCACAAGATTCTTTTACTCACACCGAGCTTTATCTAAATACGGATATATCTAGATATGTTAATATGTTTGTTGACTAAATACATCTGTATCAAAATAAAGTTGGATCAATTAATATGAATCAAAGAAAGTACGTGATTTGTAAGACAGAAAAAACATAGAAATAAAATAAAAAGTTATGATTGTAATGTCATGCCTACTTTAATCTTACATGATTTCATATGCGAATATTTTGTTGGATTCCATTACGGGGAAAACAACGGATTATGAAAAGTAGTTTTAAGTGGATGTTAGATTTCCTATCAAATATGGTGTAAGCGATTCCTTAGAAAAATTCTACGAATTATCAAAAGAAATCTTATAATATTTATTGCCCCCTCCGTCACACGCAACATGTCGAAGAATTAACAAAATTTAGATGTATCTAAACACTAAATAGTAATAGATACATTAAAATTTTGACAAACCGTTGACATATTTTGTGGGATGGAGGGAGTATTACAAATCAAACAACCACTGCATGAAAAAAATTGAATTTATTTAGACACTAACTAGCATCTAGATATATCCAAATTTTAACATATCTTAGACGACCTTCATAAAACAGAGGGAGTACAAAATTACATGCAAATCTTTTGCATCAATAAACCTGAAAACCCGAGCATCAAGCCTGGGAATGACGCGGGAGCGGCAAGAGGAAACGACATGAAGGTTGTTACTAGATTTTGGAGAGGCGGGAAGTTGCAGGTTTGTAAATTCGTAACCAAATTCAAAGGCAAGTGTAGCAGAGGTTGGGTATTGGGAAACGGGATATGAAAAGACGTGCACAAGCTTTGTGTTTGTTCCGACCTGCAGGCTCTCCTAAAAGCTGAAAAGGAGGATGCTTTGGTTATCCAGAAAAGGGAAAATTCTCCCAGCTAGGGCTTCAGTTTACCAACCCATTTCACTTTCTTCGTGAGTGAATTATCTCAAAATAAAATACTGGTAGTACATGCAAGAAATAGACGGAAGAAGGTTACAAACCTTCTCCGTCTGTCCAAATTGTACAGAAAATTTTGAAATTAGAAGCAGCCATCGGCACCGGTTCCGTTACCCAGTTTCGTCATCAATGCGATGCAGCTAGCAAAGTGACACTGACACACCTGCCGGCCAAGCACGCGATGCAGCTGCACCGCATCAATGCCAAAGCAAAGCACGACCGAGTACACTGCCCTTTTTAGGGCCCGCACGGGTACACCTCGCTGCATTGCCATTCGACAAAGCTGGGCCAGAAAACTGCTAGATCCGTGTGGTGTAGCAAATGGGCCGTGTTTCTTGCACACTCCAGACAAGGCCATCCGTACTCACGGCCCGAACCGCAATGCACATCCCCAACCAAAAAAAACATATCATATCATATCATACTTCCATTTTTTTCTTTCATTACTTACTCCATTTTTACCAAAATAATTGGTACCAAAAATCCGGCCATATTTTTTCCTTTTAGATTTGACAGTCACAAAATGTGAGCCTAGAAAGTGAGTTAGACCGTACACAGCACTACAGCAGTATATGTAGGGATTCGTAGCATAGAAAACAAAAAATTTCCTACCGCGAGAACGCAATCCAAGCCAAGATGCAATCTAAAAGATGGGAGCAACGAGGGGATGAACGAGACTAACCCTTGAAGATTTCCAAAGCCTACAAGAGGAGGCTCATGTTGCCGCGGTAGACGATCACTTGCCGCTTTCAAAAGCGCGTAGAAGATCTTGATCACGGTGCCACGATCGGCGGCACCTCCGTACTCGGCCACACGTTCGGTGTTGATGACGACGTCCTTCTCCCCGCTCCAGCGGGCAGCCGAAGTAGTAGATCCTCCTTGGAATCCCGGCAGCGACGACGGCGTGGTGGCGGTGGTGGTGGAGATCTCCG
>NC_061509.1:289767449-289788898 GCF_022539505.1 Lolium rigidum | reverse complement strand
CACCTTACACACGTGGGACAAGGAGTTCCTGAGATCAAGTAAAACTCACTGACTAGCACAATGACATCTAGATTAAGGCACAGTCATATGAATCTCAATCATGTAAGGCAGCTCATGAGATTATTGTACTGAAGCACATAGGAGAGAGATGAACAAGCAAGAAGCCACCGGTACAGCCCCAGCCTCGATGGAGAACTACTCCCCCTCCTCAAGGGAGCAGCAGCGTGATGAAGATGGCGATGGAGATGGCAGCGGTGTCGATGGAGAAGCCTTCCCGGGGGCACTTCGCCCTCCGGCAGGTGCCAACGCAGACTCCCGTCCGCCTGTATCTGGCTTCACGATGGCGGCGGCTCTCGGGAAGGTTTTCCGTATCGTGGTTTTTCGGCCATAGGGGAAGGTTTTCGCGACGGAGGCTTTAAATAGGCGGAAGGGCAGCCCCCGGAGGCCTGGGGGGCCCACACCATATGGCTGCCCCTCCGGCCGCGCTGCAGGCAGGGTGTGGGGGCCCCAGGCTTACTCGCGGCTCTCGGCAGCCTGAAGGCTCCGGGAAAAAATAGGGACCTGGGTCTTGATTTCGGCCCAATTCCCGGGAATATTTCGTTACTAGGATTTCTGAAACCAAAAACAGCAGAACAAGAATCGGCACTTCGGCATCTTGTTACTAGGTTAGTTCCAGAAATTGCACGAATATGACATAAAGTGTGCATAAACATGTAGGTATCATCAATAATATGGCATGGAACATAAGAAATATCCAACCGGAGGGAATGGCAATGATGTGAGGATCACATGTGTTCACGGAGTGTTAATGCTTTGCTCCGGTACTCTATTAAAAGGAGTACCTTAATATCCAGTAGTTTCCCTTGAGGCCCGGCCGCCACCGGCCGGTAGGACAAAAGATGTTGTGCAAGTTTCTCATTGCGAGCACGTACGACTATAATTGGAACACATGCCTATTGATTGATTAGTACTTGGATACTCGTTTATTATTATCTCGCAAATGCCCCGCTATGATTGTTACATGAGTTTCTCTCATCCATGCAACACCCGTCATCCGTCCCCGTGCCTACGATATTTTAATCCTGCTTGTTTACTAAAATCACTATCTGCTGTCTCTCGTTACTCTCGTTGTTGTTATTTCACTCATCACTACTCGCTATAAAACTGTTACTACTCGATAAACTCTTGCGAGCAAGTCTGTTTCCAGTGCAGCTGAATTGACAACTCCGCTGTTAAGGCTTTCAAGTATTCTTTGTCTCCCCTTGTGTCGAATCAATAAATTGGGTAATACTTCCCTCGAAGACTGTTGCGATCCCCTATACTTGTGGGTCATCAGCGCTCATTGAACTTGTTAACAGAGCTACAACCGAGCACTATCTCTATGGGCCTTCCTAGCAAGTAGTGCTAGAGCTGGCCAAGGTTATCTGGTGGGTCAAACCACAAAATTTTATGGCATGGTTAAAAAAATCGGAAATACTATAACTCTTGTAAAAATATTCCTTCACTATTTCTTTAGTAGCTGGGTACCGATGCCCCCACCCTCCGGCTTGTACATAGCTACGCCTCTCCGAGCAAGGTAAGGTTCACCTTTTTGCTATTTTTATGCCTGTTACATTTTTCTCTTTTCCCATATTTCTTTGTCTGTACATTTTTTATTTACCTTTTCTTTTCTTTTCTTTTCTTGTCTAGTTTTAGTGTTTGTTATGTTTTTTTATCGTTCTACTTTTCTTAATTTCAAACATGCATACATAACTTCTTATATTTTATCCATTTCTTATATGCACGTATATATTCTAACATGCACAAACGACTTCACTCAAACATATCTACATTTTCTCTTAATATACATGAAAATTGTTTTCATGATACATGGACATCTTCTTTACTTGGATTGAAGCGGGACAACTCATTTTTCTGACTCATATAATTAGTAGGGATTTCTATTTTCGTGCCCTCAGTTCCTTAGTTGTGCTCAGTTTTCCCCAGCTCCTTAGTTTTTCCTCAGTTTTCCCCAAGTGCTTGTTTGAAACCCGCGTAAGGCAGCCTCGACGGCAGGATTCCCGTTAAGTTGACCGCTCCGTGCCGACGTGTGGGGCCGCGTCGTGTGGGCCCGCGTCGCGTGGGGCTGGTAGAAAGGGACCGCGTGGGACAGGACGAGATAGCGTTTGGTTGCACGTGAGCAGGAGGCTGGGTTTTGTCTCTCTCGGCCATTGGCATTTCCCTTTGAGAGTACCTTTTCTGCCTCCTTCTCTCTCGCCTTTTTTCACCTAATTAGTATCAAATCTAGAGAAGCTTGCATTTCTGTCTTTCTTCAATTATTATTTGTGCCTTTTGGCCCTCGTTGTTTGCCCAATATGGCAGCAAATGTAGTAGGGAGCCCAATCTAGTACTCCATCTAGTCCATATGTATGTAGTTAAATCTAGAAGCAAATCTACAGGGAATGTACGATAAATTCACAAGGTCATATAGTAGAATAGGGATAGATAATATAGATAATAAGCTGCATTCAGCAGCCAAACATAGTAGGGTTCGAGGTTCTTCACAACCAGATACAGTACCATCATACTAACAACATAACAACGAGGGATCCCTAGCTAACAACAAAGGGATCCCAACAACAAAATGGAGGAGGCAGCAAGCAGCACACGTCCAGGACTCCGCCTACCCCATCTGCCTCTGCCTCCACTTGTTGCTCCCCTTGGGAGCCTTGGGCTTGAGTGGAGGTATGCGCCCGCCGGAGATCTCCACCCGCTGGATGCTGCGGAGGTGCATGCCGAGCGCCAAGTGCTTGGCGCGGAAGGAGTTGGGGTTCACCGACGCGCCGACCTTGGGGTTGGTGTGGCCGATGTTCTCGGCATGCGTGAGGATGCAGTTGAAGTCAGTGCCGCCGAGCCTCCTAGTGCAGAAGGGGCACCTGTAGACACCCTTGGCGACGTCGAGGTAGGAGACGTATCGGCCGACCTGCGCAGCCTCCGCAGCACCTGGCGAGTCTTGACGTCATGGTGCTCGTCGTCGCTGCCGACGTCGCTGCGCGTACGGCTGATCCATATCAAACGGGAATTTATTAGTGAATGAGTTGCAAACGTGCATGATAACAAAGTTAGGAAAACAGAGGCAGCCTCGGTTAGAGTGGACACGATTATATGTCTACGAGGGACGGTGTAAGCGAACCAAAGCTCATGCACAACAGATTTGTACACGTAAATGGTTCGCTGAACCCTCCATGTAAAAATATGTGCCCACCGATTCATCATAGGCAAAGAAACGATTTCAGCATCTGAACTTGAACACATTCCGGATTATTTGCAAATTAAACGGTTGATATCTTTTGATTCGTGCATAAAATAACTGATTGAGATCCTATGATTACTTGCATAAATTAACCGATTGAGATCCCATTATTACTTGCATAAATTAACCGAACGGCCGAACCCCAAATCTTAAACGAAATCAAGGAGGGATCAAAGCAAAATGGAATAAAATCGGCGCAAATATTATCCCAATACTCATCCATCCACAGATCCATCTACACCAGCACAAATAGGGTTCAAAAAGGAATGGGGAACAAAAAAAGGAAGCAAACCGTAGTTACCTCGTTCCATCGTTCCTCTATGGAGGTGTCGTAGCGGTTCGGGGGCGGGACGTACGGCACCGGCTCGTAGGGGTCCCATCCCGGCGGGATCTGGCTGCGACCGGCGGCAGCAGCCTCCGATGCACCGGCGGAGGCGGCGGCGACGTCCGTTGAGGGACGGCGGCGACGTCCGTTGAGGGGACGGCGTCGAAGAGGGAGGCGTCGCGCTTGGAGCCGACGGCGCCGTGGACGATGGGATTGGCATTCTCCTTGTCCATCTCGCCGGCGAGAGGAGAGGGAGAGGGAGAGGGTTTTTTGCTTTGGAGAAGATGATGGGACGTGAGAGAGGCGGCGTTGCGTAGGCGAGTGAGAGTGACAGAGATAGTGGGAGGAGGCGTCTATAAAGGCAAGGGGTGGTTAATGCGACCCGCGTCCTACGCGTCCACCGCCGCACGTCCGCACGTCTTGGACTTACGCAATGCGCCACGCGTCCACGATTGCACGTCTTCGACTTCTGCACCGCGACCGGCGTCTACGCGTCAACAATTGCACGTCTTTCATTTCTGCACCGCAACACGCGTCATCGAGTCTAACCCTGGAAATTTAGATATACTCAGGTATAACCTCGAGCATTATACTAGCATTTTTTGTGTGCTCAGTTTTCCCCTTGAGTGCTAATACTGGCTAGTGCAATATGCTCAGTTTTACCCTCAAGTAGTTGGTCAACAGACAGTCAACAAATGGGATTAACTAGTTAAATGAGTCATTTAATGTGCAAAAAATTCCAAAAAATAGTGGCACATACTCATGGAGTCTTTACCACAAATTGCCAGTTCTCAAAACATAGATAAGTCATAGATAAATCAAGTTTTACCACAAATTGCCACTTCTCAAAGGCCTTCTCAAATCACCTAGTAGCTATGAAGGTGCATGGTTTTCCACAATAAGCCCTTCCCAAAACAGCTTTCCCCAAAACATAATTTGTCTAAATGAGGCCACAATTCTCACACTCATGTATATTTGTATTGCAAATAGTTTGAGGTAGGCCAAGATGGGTTTTATTGTACAAAACACGCATTTTCCATTTTTTAAATCTCATATTTGAATCCCTTAGTTTGTTTTTTACATAGGTGCCCTTGGTTTCTTGATACTACTCAGTTTTGCCCTCTCCCTCCACAAATTCTCTCACACGTGCAACATTGCCTCTGATTGGTCTAGCCCATGTCACGCGGATCGTGCCCGCCGACCGTTGATCGTATGATCTAACGGGCAGGATAACCCCTCTCTCTCTCGTCGGCGGTTACCTTCCACTCTCTAAGTATGCTAAAGGGCGGTTTTTTCGTATTTATTTTCACGCGCTAAAAATTATAAACTCTTTTAGGCATTACTTTTCACGCAAAAAATGATAAACCATCACCGATTTGTTGTAGCCATAAATTTTCACGCAAAAAATGATAAACCGTCACCGATTTGTTGTAGCCATTAATTTTCACAAAAATCCCAAATGATAAACCATCACCGATTTGTTGTAGCCATTAATTTTCACGCAAAAAATGATAAACCATCACCGATTTGTTGTATCCATTACTTTTCACGCAAAAATTGATAGACCATTACCGATTTCTTGTAGCCATTACTATTCACGGTAAAAATGATAAACGAACCAATCTATCTATCTCTGTATTTGAGGTTTTGACCTGAAAACAAATGGGTATTATAAAGGGAAATAAAAGTTCAAAAAAATGTAAAAACGAAACAATCTACCTATCTTTGTATAGAAGATCGTCTCTATGATTTTTGAGGTCATTTAGAGAAGGTAGAAAAAAATCCCTTTTGAGAAGGTCGAAAAAACCTAACTTGTTACAAAAGCTGGTTTCGAGTGAGACCTAACCAAATTTGGCATACATTATGCCATATCTATAACAACAAGGAATATCTAAAAGGGAAAGTTTCACAAAATTTGAAATTTATGGCGAAAATGATGCCATACATGATGCTCGTTTTTCGAGGTTTTGACCTGAAAATCAATTGGATATTATAAAGGGAAATAAAAAGTTCGAAAAATATAAAAACGAAACAATCTATCTATCTATGTATAGAAGATCAGTTGTATGAAATTTGAGGTCATTTAGAGGAGGTAGAATAAATCACCTTGTTAGAAAAGCTGGTTTCGAGTGAGACGAAACGACATGCGTTTAAGCAAAGTGATTTTTTCGAACATCTCCAAATGATCCCAAATTTGCCATACATGATGCCATACGTGTAACAACAAGGAACCCTATCTAAAAAGTGTCAAAAAAGTTTGCCCAACCGTATAGCTATATCAAAAAGAACCTCACCATGGCGCTAGTATAATTTTGGGCTTAGTTACAAACTTTCGTTACCTAACCTTCAACACGAAACTTGTTTCAAATCACTTTTGGCGTACAAGAAACAAATCCCTCTTTGATTCGAGCACCACAGCCTCCAAACTTTGCCGATGCCGATATCGGCATGGTCAGAACGGCTATGCTCGACGCCACTGCTAGGTCACCGTCGGGATGCACCCTCAATCCCGTCCCCTCATTCGATCACTGACACACCAGAGATACCACCGAGGTCAATGCCGAACGTACATGCTGATGCCAATGCCGAACATGCATCCACGCCGACGTGGGCACGGCCACGCCGCCCCGCTATGCTGGACGCCACGGACCACCGCGAGGTCTTTCCCTTCGCCACCACACTCTTCTAGCACCCATCTATACACGCCGTAAAGGAGAGACACTAGTTTTCTCTACATTGCTCGCGTTCGTGTCGGACACGGTCGATCAAAGTTTTGAGGTAGTCGTCGATGTCGTCGACCATTTCTTCTCTTCTTTGCATGGTTAAACGCGTCTAGTTCATATCTATCTAATGCGTCCGGTCTCGCCTCATGCAGTTCTTTGTGGACGTCGATCTCATCTCGGCACCCCGCGAGCCACCTCCTCCGTGCCATCGCTCGTAGAGCTCCGTTTAAAAATCTATTCCTACCCGTGTATTGCCCCTTGTATCGGCGCCATGGCCCACTTGTCATTCGATATACCGAAGCCCCACTCGTGCGTGTTTTGGTCGGGGATACGAGCGATGCTTACGGTCAAACAAAGATGGATGGTCCGACGTGTCTTTGCGGGCTCTACGTGGCCCCACTAGTCGGAAGATAACGGTCAACCGTCGGGCAACCGGCCGTTATAGCATCCGTGATGGTTTCAGACAAGGTCTTGGGGAAAACTGAGGAAAAACTAAGGAGCTGGGGAAAACTGAGCACAACTAAGGAACCGAGGGCACGAAAATAGAAATCCCTAATTAGTAATATTGAACTATTTTTCTAGTAGGTTCATAATAATGAAGAAAGATTGTCTCTATCCTTGAGGCGTACGCACACATTCCCCCTCCCCCTCTCACCCTTCTACAGTAACTGGGCGGCGCAGATCAGTCACCTGCAGAGCTCCCTAGCAAGTTTCCATGGTGGAAGGAGCCGGTGGTCACTCTTATGGTGAGCCCCTGTCTCAATAAGCGCAACCACCTTCTTCCTGGTGACTCTGCTCCTCCCCTCCTCTTGGCCAGCCTTGGTGGCGAGGGAGAAGGTGCGGGTGGTTGCAATGTCACCAGTGTTTGGAGGTGGTGGTCCGGTGGATATCCTCTTCCTCGAGCGCAACACATGGTGACCGCCGATGTCGCCATGATCTCCGGCCAAGAAGGTGGCCCAAAATCAACCTCCATGTCGGAGACCCTCTCGATCCGCCGTTGGAGCTCGACGCCTCCACAAGGCCAAGTGGTTCGTCACAAGCCTTATGAAGCAGCCAGCGACTGGATCTTGACATTGGCCGAGAGTTTTCGAGCAAACCGCTCTCGGAGCTCGGCGGAAATGCCTCGAGCTCACCGGCGTCCAGTGGTGCCCCTACCCTTGATCATTTTTTCTTTCTCCTTCTGGGGTGTTTTCTGTAAAAAAGAAGGCATTATCTTCAAATCTTAGGTTTTCTAGGGCAATAGACGAAAAAGGGCCTTCTTGTAAATTGTACCTGCCACGTGCTATGAAATGAAAGCTCCACCGGGATCGTTGACCCCTCTTGTGTTAAAAAAAAAATTGCTTGAGGCTCTTGAAAGGAAGCAAGTTTTTTTTTAGAGCAACCACATATTTCATTAATCAAACACCAAGTTACATGAAGCAACACATGTGGAAACTAAAAGACAAACCGGGATAAAATGATTATCCTGAATTTGCAGATAAAATCCTAAAAGATCGAGAAATACAAAACGATCCCTAGGATTTCCTGCAACCACCGTAGCTAGCGGCCGCCGTCCAATTCCAACGTCGTCGAGACGAACGCAAGAAGAGACGCCGAGCCTCCATCGTTGCAAGATCCAAAAAAGCACCATCGCCAACGAGGCTTTGTGAGTCGATGAATAGGCCTGCTGTAAGCAGCGAGGCACATGTCGATGTGGCACGTCGACCGGGGGACGTCCCCGTGCTGTCTTGGACCAAGATACGCCGCCTCCCATCGACGAAGTCGGAGAAGAACGGCATAACCACCATCTCCGGACCAACATCTTCGCTCCAGAAGAACCACCTCGCCCCGGTCCCTAGCGCCATCGTGGACAACGAGAAACGCCAGTGACACGTCGAGAAATAGATCTCGCCAGATCTGAAGAACGGCGAGAAGACCAAGCTGTCGACCTAAAAGATCGACAAGCACACCTTGCCAACAACTCCGAGACGCTGCCGTGAAGGTCGCCGCCGGTGTGGGAGTGGAGTTGTGGCAGATTTATTTGCCCGGACGCCGCTCCCACCACCCCAACGACGCACCATAGGAGACAAAAACTAACCCTAACTACTAGGCCAGAACGGAGGAACGAGGTTCCCCCTCCCTCATGCCGCCGCCAGAGCGGCAAGCAGAGGGAGAGAAAACCAGGCCCAGCGCCCTGGCCAGAGATTGGGAGATTGGATCGCGCCGCCGCCTCGCAGGAGCGGACGGGGAAAACGGTTCGTGTGCGGCTCAGTAGGAATTCACAACCGAAAGAAAGCAAGTTAGGCAACGAGAGTCCATAAGATGGTACCCTGTCTGTTGGCAATGGCCTGTCAGGCCCATCAGACCACCAAGCATGCGCACCAGGCCGAACTAGTGCCAGTGTGCCACGGCCCCTCCTTCCCCGCGCATGGCAAACTGGGTCTCCCGGTCTCCCCGATCGGCGCAGGCCAAATTCAGATCGCCTGCAGCCTGCAGGTTTCCTCTAGATGTCTGGTGCTTCACCGTCTGACGCAAACAAAACAACCGCATCAAGGTTATCACCACCCCCTGTCAAACTCATTGACAGTACTTCAGCAGTTGATCATTCAAGTGCTTAACTGTCTTCCTTCTTGCGATCATGCATGACAAGGCCCATCCGTATTACCAGCCTAAGCGAGCATGATTGCTCTCAAGTGTACAGACAGCCGAAGCGAAAAGAGTCCCACAGTCGCCTTTTTTGCTGGCTATAACTGAACACTGAATGGCTGATGGTGGTAACTTTGGTGTCCTCTAGCCTATCGATCAGTGGGCATCAACTGTGTGAAATTAAACGGTCCAGCAAAGTTCAGCTTTATCATAGTGCACACACCGGAGATTATTGACGAAGATCAGGCCGGGGCACGCAGGGCAGAACGGTGATCTCTCATCTTTCTAAGATGTGTGATCCACTCCACTGATGCTTACAATTGTTGCATTTTTCTAGCCCCTCATCTGCCTTGAAAACTATCAGGTTGGCAGATTTGATAACTAATCCTAATTCCATGTGGCTCCGATGCAAACTAGATCGACGCTTATGGTGAATTGGTGATATGATATATGTTCAAGCTAGCTTAAGTGGTAATGACATTATGGTAAATGATTTCATGATTTTTATCACCTTCAGCTTTGGATGTTTAGGGCTCATTTGATTTATAAGATTTGCATAGGAATAGTGTAGGATTTTGATCATATGGGAATTTTTCCTATGCTAGTTGTTTGATTCATAGGAATATATCCCATAGAAACTAATCCTATAAGATTTTTGTAGTTCAAATCGTATGAAAAAATATATTAGGTCGTACCTCATGGAAAATTCATTTGGTACAATTAAAGAGAACTCCTCTTCCCATAGGATTTAACTAGCCATGACATCCCTAATCCTATCCTATGAATTAAAGGAGCCCTTAGGGTATGGTTTCCATCGGAACAGCGCTCTTCTATCCATATGGTGGCTTGCTGGAGTAGCAAAGGCTGCAGGCCTCATTATTGATATCAGGCTTTTCATGATATCTCCAGAGCAATGATCGAGGCACAACGGTATTTTCTGGACAGCATGGTGTTTCACTAGGAAGGCATACCTCCTAGTATAACTAAAGTAAAATGATTGACTAAAAACTTATTTAGCTGGAGTCTTTTTTCCAAGCAGATTGTCGTTTTGTACTTCCTCACAAAATCAGTCTGCATTTTGTTCTGCAAAAAAATGCTAGTGCTTATGGTTAAATAACAATAGCCTGCTTTCGCTTTTTTTTCGAGGTTAATAGACTGCTTTCACTTTTTTAGGGAACCGGCCAGCTTTATTGATCATGGCAAACAGACTTCATACAATCTTCGACGAGTAGACATGCTGCTTTCACTTATGCTCAAGATGAACCTCTAAATAAACAGTTGCTACTTTCAACCACTGAATTGCTCATTTTACTCTCACTTGAGGTCATTAAAATTATTATAAGACCTATAAAATTTATTGTGTCTAGTTTTAGTGCAGTAACAAAGGACCTATTTGAAACATATCCAATCGACTTTAGCTCACTATCATATTTGAAACAATATTTGTTCCTATAAAAACTATGTGGATACATGTAAAGCCTGAAAAACACAAACATGTATAATTTCGAAGGAGATAATATCTTGTACACAACAAATATTTTCCCATGTAGCCCGGTCGGCGTCGGCGGCGGCGGGGCTTCCTCTCCCCTCGCTCGGCAGGGACGGCGCGGGATGGCGCGGTCGAGCGGCGGCGTCGGGCTGGCGTGGGGCGCGGCGGCATGGTGGCGAGCACGGGCGGCGGCGTCGTTGTGCTGGGCGGCTGCGTGGAGGGCTTCGCGGCGGAGGGCCTGGGGTGGTGGCGGCGGTTGCTGCCCTGCTCCAAACCCTGTAGGCGGAGGTTGCTGGTGGGGAACAGGAGGTTCTCCTCGTGGCGGGCGGCGGCGGGCGTTGAGGCTGAGCAGGGATGTCCGGCGAGCGCGGCTGCGGGCGGCTACGACGCGCGTGCGCTGCTCGGCCGGGTGCTTGGAGGTCAGGTGAGCCTCCAGTATTCTTCTGGTTGCCGGCGGCGGGTGGCCAGACCGCCCTCTCCAGCTCCGGCGTGCAGTCTTCCCTGAGGGCGGCGGCAACTTTCAATTCTTTGAGCACATTGGCGGGGCGGTTGCAGGTTTGCCGAGTGCTGTTGTCCGGACGAAAGTCCTACTCCTGTCGGAGTCGACGCCGGCGACACCCACGGGTGCCGCAACCTTCTTGAAGGCGGTGTTTCGGGGACTTCTAGTTCTTCCTTGGTCGGGCTCGCATTTCTCCGGGGGAAAACCCTAGATCTCTTTGATCCGGCGATGGCGGCGCTACACGTCGCTTACCTCGATGGAGGCATCGTCTTCGGAGCTGCCACTCTGTGCTGGTTGGTTGGCGTTGCTGGGAGACAAGTGGTTGTTTGGCTTGGCCGGAGCGTGGATGCGGCATTGGTTGACCTTTCTCTCAGGGATGTTCGTGTCTACGGTGCAGTCTCGGTGATTGTCGTCCTTCGATGGCGTATGAGGTTCTCGTTGCCTCGTGTTGTGCCCAGGCTTGCTCATTCGGTGATGGCGGAGGCAAGAGGAAGTGCGGAGTTCGTCTCGGTGGAACTTTTCCCTTCGGTGATGTCGGCGGCTTACGTTGTCGCGATGTAACCTCGGCAGTGGGATGCCCTTCGACGGCTGTTGCGACCTTCCTAGTTCGAGGCCAAGAGGACGTGCAACGACTGTCTTGGTGGAACTCTGCCCTTCGGTGGTGTTTGCGGCTCTCGGCGTCGCGTCACGACCTCGGCGGTGGGATGCCTTTCGACAATGGCTGCGACGCTCCTAGTTCTTTCAAGGTGTAGAGTAATCGCTGGGCAAGCGAGTTTCGTTTCTTTGCGCTGCCTCGACTTCAAGATCCTTTCGGCTTATCCTTCAACACCCCTTCCTGCTCTTGTCGGTCTGTTCCATTGTTGCTGGATGTTTAGTTGCTAGGCTTAGCGGTGTTATTTCTGTTTTCTCCTTTCTCCTTCAAACTTGTAATTTGACTCTGTACTTGAGGCTTGGCTGAATATATGTTCAGGCTGGCTTATGCCCGCCGTAGTTACAGTCAAAAAAAAAAATTTTCGGGGAATGATCGCGCTAAAATCTCAAAGCTTCAGCGAAAATTGGTAATAACCCACATCTTCCCCCTGAAACTCTGTGTAACTGTAAGCATTACCCAGTTTAGTGAGACAATGAGCACATTGGACATTTCAACAACATGTCAACATGTCATTTATATTACATATTTTCCATTTCAAGCATATGACATTGCACAGCAGCACAGGAGATGGAATTGATAATCAGACCATAGATATGGTAATGGGCCCAGCAATATGGAGCTCATCCCTGCAAGTCCAGCTTTACCAATCTGGGACTGTCTGCCCCTAAAGTTGTCCCTACTGTATTTGGTACTGTATAAATTTGCTCCAACGTCTACATCTGTATAAGATGCTATTTACCTGTCATTTGTTCTCAAGTGGCACTCCTCTAGACACAGTTGGTCCAGCTTTGTCTTGATGTTGTTTCTCTGCCTTTACCTTTACTACCTGCCATTACAACTGTGTTCTGGTCCCGGCCATACGTACGTAGTTCCGTTTGAGACACATTGAAGCCACTCAGATATGCTAGTATGATCTCCTGTTAATTACTAGGAGGATGTACCACATCGATCACTTATCACACAAATACATCGGTGGGCGTTTCGTGCATTCTTCTGCAGATTTCTAGTAGTAGTGCTGTAGCCTGTAGCAGTACTGCTGCTTAGCATTGAGTGTGTCTCTTAACAGCGCCATGAAAATGCAGTGTATGAATTGCTCTTCTTATTATGGACAATGTGAAAGTAAGGAAACACATGTTAACAGCTGAACAGTGATCTTTGCATCCTCATAACTACCACATAACTTGCCCATTCAGGTACTAGCTGAAAGCTGAACAGTGATCTTTGATGATTTAGTGTTACACTCAAATTTTGCGCGTAGATTGTATAATTTTGTGAAATGGTACCACAAGAAATCTGTAGTACCGCGATCTAGTTAAATGGAGCAGCAGCGGTATGTCTTCTCTCCTTGTCCCAGCTTCTCTGCCATAAATGTACAGTACTGAACCTCTCGCATCATCTCCAGACTCCAGGCTGAGCAGATCATGGATTCAGCACGGGAGGATCGTGTTCGCAGGCAGGCAACCCACATGCATGAAAAACCAGCGTGCTCCAAAGGCCAGACTTGAGATTCAGCATTCAATCGTGAGAATGGTGCCATGACCCTCCTGGAGGAAGATGCTACCAAATGCGCGGCCCGCGGCGGCGATAGCGGTCACAGTTGCTGGCGTCCATGGTGACATATGCGGCGCGTCATCATACAAACAAAGCAAGCTGATACTAGCCAGGAACGAGCTCCACTTCGGCGATAGTGTATCGCCGCGTTGCCCTTTTATTTCATCTGAAACTCTCGGCCCTTTACCCAGCGACAGCTTAATGGGTCTGGAGCGACGATGTTCAAGAAATCATTAATCTTTAACTTATCGGTTGGTCTTAGAATGGAGATTAATGGTTTATTGGCTGATCAATTAATTTTATCGTGCAACCATTCATCGGCTTATTTTTTTGTAAATCCTAATTTTTTGCACTAAATTTTCTATAATATGCGATGTAGAAATAATATTAGAACACTGAACAAAAGTGCCAAAAATAATGGGTCCTCCTCGTTGTTGTGGCCTTCGTGTTCGTCTTCCATGTCATTGTCGAGGCCGACGCCATGCTCCCGGTTGAAGTAGTCCACGTCGTCATCGAGGCCGACGCCATGCTCCCGTTGAAGTAGTCCACGTTACCGTCGAGGCCGACGCCGTGCTCCTGATTGAAGTTGTCCATGAAGTCGAGGTAACACGCTCGGTGGCACGGCGCTCGTGTCCCTCACGCTGCACCGGAGGCACCATCACACGCCGGGAGTTGAGGTACCAACCGCGGAGCAGCCTCACATCCCACCCAGGCGTTGACCAGTTCTCGTCGAATAGTTGGCATGTGAAGTCCACCGGGATGTAGTGGCGATGTCGCACCTTCTTCTTACTACCACGAGACGAGCCGGCCTTCTTGGTCATTCTTCATGTTGTGGAATGACTAGCCCTTGCCAATGGCATTGGTTCGATGGTTTTGGACGTGGGCAGTGGTTGTGACGGTGGTGCTGGCTGTTGGCGAAGGAGTGGCCAAAACGGAGGTGGCATGCTCCCCTTAAAAGGGAGGGGGCGCTACCTCGCCTTCATTGCTTGGTGTGCCTAGCGCAGCTCGTGCTAGCACTAGCGCGCGTAAGACGAGGCAGTGCTATTAACGTGGCGTAGAAAGTTGCATCGACGCTGACCGCCAGTACTGGCACGCAGAAGGCGAAACATGCGTTGTCGTTGGGAGGCAGGCTCGGGGTGTGCGCGGCAACGCATTTCAATCCCAAATTTGGGTCGTGAATGCGTCGGCATGGACGGGCAGGCCAGTTTGCGTCAGGCGACCGAGGTTTTCCCCCATTTCTTGTCCGAGCGGACGCAAACGGTCACTCCTATTAATTTACATTGGTTTGTTCATATGGTTTTATTTATAGAATGGATGAAATTAAGGCTATTTTAAAAGGAAGCTCCACTTGGTAGGGTTGTTGTTGCAGTGCTGCTCCTGAGCTTTTAGCCGGCAAATGGAAGTTGCGGCCCTCTACCTGGACGAAAGTCCCATCCAAGAGATCCAACTAGCTACAGATGGAGAACCTAAAAGTAAATGCAAATCTTGCTGCGTTGCATTCATAGATACAGAGAATGATGAGTTCATCCACCAATGTGGCTGCCAAAGTGCGAATTTGGCTGGCAGATTAGTACTGTGCATGTAAATAGCAGTAGTACGTAGTGACTTGGTTGGTGGAGGTGCAGTTCATTAGTGCCATTGGTAAAGCATGCAACACCTTGATCTGAGTACTGCCCCTGCTTAATTATTACTAGTACTTACGACTTGCCCTGATCTACTGTTTGCTTTTTACAAGTTTCAAAACTGTTTCTGCTGAATGCCCCCTCTGCAATCTGCACATTGGTTCCCTATCTACTCCCCAATTGTCTTAACTTTGTTAAAATTTGAATGTTTAACAAAGTTGAGATACTTTTGATGGAACAGAGGGAGTACTATTAGGATCACCGGCTCCGGTGAGATTTACCTTGTCGGAGACGGAAACGAAATACCGAGGCACGCGGCATACGCATGGAGCGCCGTTGACCCGCCGTGCGAGGCTCTGCGGGGGCGGCAGGGTGGTTTGGCCAGGAAGAACAACAGAAACACAAGGAAGAACAACAAAGAACACCACGAAGAACAAAAAACACCACGAAGAACAACAAAAACACCACGAACAGATAGCAACAACAAGGATAACTGTTCATACAGACCAACGGTACGGAAAATACTAATGTTCATACAACCACGGTACGGACAACTTCAAACTACATCGACCACACTTATCACCTTCGTCAGATCTCTTCATGTACTCAGGGTACTGCGGGAACCGACCAACAACCTCACAACAAGAGTAGTCGAAGACGACCACTCTGTACTTCCTTGCACTCAGCTTCCTGAAGAACAACACGTAGCCAATCTTCAGATTGTGGGCGACGACGAAGTCTATCCAGCCAGCTTCCAGGACGGCCTTGCTGCTAACCTCGTTGATGTTCATCTCCCACTGGCACCATGTGGTGGTCTTGACGATCATCTTCCCCGGCACCGGGCCGAGATAAGACCTGAAGGCATCTGGGAGAGGTAGCACTCCGATCCCTGGAGCCATGAGCACCTTGCAGAAGTGGGTAGGCGATGCATCCTCTTGGAAGTGGTAAACAGAAGGTCGTCGCCCCCTAGGCCTCTTTCTTGGCACCTCTTCAGGTACCTCCACAGGCACTCCTAGATGCGAAGTCTACATATAAAAGGAAATGTGAGGGAATGTTGAATAAGTGGCCACTATACCAACATGATTGACTCATCCTTACAGTATGCCTCATACACAAATGATCTTGCGGCAACAATGAATCATTGTGCCACATTATAATCACAGGACCAGTATGTTAAACATTTGCAAGTTAGCCAAACATAGCTAAGAAATGTCCTGCAAGACCTTGGAGAATGCAATGCAGCAGAGGCGGTAAGGGTTTTTGGAAGCCTTGCCGACATGGCCGAGCCACCGAAGGTTGAAGGAGATGCGGTGTAGGGGTGGTGGAGGCTTCGTGGAATCAATGGTCGAAGTTGAAGCAACATAGGTGGTGGGGAATCGACGACGGTATACAAACCTCGTCGTCGATCTACGCCTCGTCGCCGGCTGAGGAACTACCGAGGGGATTGGAGTGACATGATAGAGAGTGAGAGGAGGAAGAGGGCGGTGAGGGGAATTTATGGCGTGTGCCCGAACCGACGCGGCGTCTCACGCTCCTTCCCTACGCATGCAAGGGAATGCTTACTTTGCACTCCACGGGCATGCATGCCTCTGTGGAAACAGCCAAATCGGGCGTACCACTAGGGCATGACCCTGGGCTGTTTTGACGCGCGCGGGCCAAGATTTCGAGGGAGCCCAGACATCCAATCGCCCGGTTTTTGCCTCCCGAGGGCCTGTTTAGGGGTGGTGCGACCTACCAATCGCGCCCTTGGTGAGACGGCGCCGCCCAGGGTCCATGCGAGGCGGACCCTCCACACGGTGGCTGCGACGGGCGAGATTGAGGCGGCGCGGAGCGAGACCGTCCTCTAGCCCTTGATTCCTCATATATGCAAGCAGCTTTTTTTAGCCGTGATGCGGGTTTACCGCAAAAAGACCTGCAGGACAGCAACTTTTGACGTATCTAGCTACGTATGATAATACCGTAAACTAGCAGTTATTATGCAGGCTGGGCTACTGGATCCATCCGCTAGAGATGCTCTTTTGAGTGACTTGCCCTACTCTGATCCGATCTACCGCGGACTTGCTTTTTACAAGATTCAACACTGCTTCTGCCGCTGCCCCCTCTGCAATCTGCATATTGGTTCCCTATCTACCATTAACGGACCAGTGTGGGGTTTAACTAGGCAGCTTTCTGTTGACAATGACGCCTAACGCCTTGCCCTTTTCAGCTGCCCTTGAGCTGCGCCAACCTAGCTTCGACTTACGCTCTCCGTGTTAAAAGGGAAGCTCCTACTGGTACGATCACTCTCTTTCACTCTGTTTGCTTTCACTTTTACGTACCCCCAAGACAAGCTTGGGTCTGTGACTGTGCACCGAGAATGTTGTCTGGCGCTGTGTAGCTGATGGCGACGGAGCAACGGCTCCCAAAGAATTAATTGCCATGTTCGCAAGCAAGTGTTTGTTATCAGTAGAACCTATTAACTAGAGTAGCAGATTAGTTCTGTGTGTAGAGATGCAATCACGCGAGATTTGCATGAAAGATACGTGTAAGATCGCGAGCTAGGTAGGCGCGCATGATGCAATGCCCTGCACGTGCAACCTACTTCTACAGGGCTTATCATATTGGATAAGGTGTGGGCGCTAGAGTAGAAATATTTGAGTTGGGAGATGCATGGTTGTCCTTTGTTCAAATCCATGGCTTATCATATTCCATTCTAATGCTTGCACACAGAAAAAAGTTATACTTTCTCTGTCCCATGAAACATATCTTTACTTTATCCAAATTTGGATGTATGAATGTTCTATATTCAAAATTATTTGAAGTTATTTAATATCCAAAACACCTCATTATGAAAAAAATATATACATGTATTTGGCATGGAATTAAATATACTTGATTGCATATACTTAGTGCACAATTATGCCTAAGAAAGCTGGTCAATTATCAATGAAATACAATATATTGTGTATATATTGGAAAGACTAACCGAGTACATTGACCAGGTCATGGTTAGATTACAGCCCTAATAGCGACGTGCATGATTAATAGAATTTAGATATGATCATAGCGCACTGCTCACAAGTGCGCGTCCCAGGCAGAATTCGTTAACAAACAAATTATAACGTGGTTCGTAGTTTCATCATGACTCTATCTTAGAAACTAGTTTGAAAGACTAGGAATCTTATCTGTATTAGGTTTACTCTTTGGAAAGACACTATAATTAAGAATGTCCCTACCCCCTAGCTTGAGATAGGTGAATTGTGAGCGGCACATTCAAATTTAGACAAACTTAAGATATGTTTCATGATTTAGGGTCCAAACCTCACTAATTAGTCAGTTTGATGCATTTTCTCCAACAACGCAGCCCAACTGACAGGTGCCACATGTTATGTTACAGAAATGTAAAAAACTTCTGAACGGTTCGGTCTAACTTGGATTTGGCAGGTAGGCGAAAAATAGAACATCACCTCATGTACCATGTGGCCCCTAAATTGTGGATCGCAGTTGTCGAAAAAAATGTTCAACTGATAATTGTGAGATTTTATTTTGTAAAACAACTTACACCAAAAGTTCTTGTTTTCTGTTAAAACTATTGGGGTTTTTTTTTTTCAACACCCGTAGGACATCGTGAAGCGATGAAAAAAGAGGGCGTTAATGATAAAATTCATCGGATAATTGTAGGGTGATGGAAAAATAGGGTGGTATACCAGTAGCACTACAATGTAGTTATAGTGCCCTGAGCGAGGATAATGCGCCGCGGTGAAGGATAATAGAGCTAGTTTTTTTAGAGATATATCATAGGGAAGGTAGTAGCATTTTCGGTGACTAAAAGAGGTGTCGGATGGTGAAGTATTTTGTTTCCGGAGTTTCCGACAAAATAAGAGGGTAGTATTTTCTTGGTGGAAGATGGACTAAGTATATTTTTCTGAAAACACCATAGAATAAGGTACTAGCATTTTCTCCATATAAAATGGGCGACAGGTAGTGGAGTAAGTACATTTTTCTGGTGGTGGTGGTATCGTAGACAAACACGGTAAGCTGAGTAGTTAACACGACAGATCAACCGGAAGTTAAATGTTTGTACCGATCGACGAATTAGTGCGAAAAATTACAGTAAACAACTTTTAAAAATTTCTCACAAAAATTTAGAACAAAATTTTCGAAAGAAGAAGATCGGAGCACTGTTTACGTGTACAGTTCATGCGCGTGAAGAGTGCTGATTGCTGAGAGCGGAGCAGAAGCCTTCAGGCTTTGTATAAAAAAAGGACGCCTAACAGGGGGGAAGAGGCCCCTTGGCAGTTTTATAGAGGAATTAGCGAGTAGAACCTGAGTTGCTAGTGCGGAGACTCGAACCCAGGCCGGCAGGTATGCATCAACCCATACCCACCATCCCGGCTATGCCTTGGTTCTCAGGCTTTGTATAGGTAATAATAATTTGGTTCAACGCCCCAACCTCCTATTTATATAATAGTTCTCTGCGCAAATGGTGTCACTCACATGTAGCATGCCGAAAGTTGAAACCTAGTACCATCGAGTACAATCAAAAGTGCCCAGAGAAGGACTTTTGTTCTCCCTAGCAAGTTATCCAATTATCACTTTGACAATGGTCATTTAGATGGGGACACCGTTTAGTGCATGTGAAAGAGTGACTAACTGTCCTGGCAAGTTAGATTCTCCACAAAAATAACAACTTAATAAAGCTGGAGAATTGAAAGAATCATCATGACTTGATGCAGACGAATTTCGACTTCTTGTGTGTATTTCTTCCATAGAAAGCAAATGAAGTTCCAAATAAAACTAACTGTAGTTACCAGGCGACAGTGGTAGATCACTGGTGGAAAAACAGGCTTCCGGGAAGCCCCATAAGTCGCGAAGGTAAAGGAACCGCGACTAATGGGGTCTTTAGTCGCGGTTCGTGTGGCGAACCGCGACCAAAGTCCTGGGCCCGTGGCGCACGGTGGCCAGCTGGTGCACGTGGGGGCTTTAGTCGCGGTTGGCCAGCCCAACCGCGACTAGAAGTGCCCGAAGGCCTTTAGTCGCGGTTGGCCAGGCCAACCGGGACTAAAGCCCTCCCCTATATATACCCATCCAGCAGCCAACACTTAGCCATTTGGAGCCATTCTCTTCACAAACTTCACAAGTGAGTGTTAGGTTTGCTTTTGGTTCCTCTTATGCACATAAGGTGTTTGATGAAATGCTCCAAGAGCATGAAACAAACATGATATGAAGTGTTGGAGTCACACTTGAGCTTTCTCATTTATTTTTTCCTCCTCGATCGCGGTTAGCAACTTGAACCTTTGATGTGTCATTGATAAAATATGCATGTGTGTGTAGTTCATTGTTTAATTTATATTGTTTGTAGCTAGTTAGTTTAACAAATGCATGATGGTTAATTATATATTTTATATTATAATAATGCAGATGAATCGGCAATGGATGTACGGTAACCGACTCTCCGGCGAGTTCGAGTACGGGTTTGAAAGATTTCCTCGTAGTGGCTAATGCGAACAAGCAGGGGGTTTTGTTATCTGTCCATGTGTTAAGTGTAAGAATCGAAGGGTTACTCTTCCTCAAGAGATGTTCACATGCACCTGCTTCGGCACGGTTTCATGCCAAGCTATAATTGTTGGACCAAGCATGGAGAAAGAGGGGTTATAATGGAAGAAGATGAAGAAGGGGATGATTTCAATGATGAAAGCTATCTTTCTCATTTCGGTGATACTTTCATGGAGGATGTCGAAGGTGAAGGGGAAGGTGAAGAAGAGGCACGTGATGATCCCGTTGATGATCTTGGTCGGACCATTGCTGATGCACGGAGACGCTGCGAACCGAAAAAGAGAGGGAGAATTTGGATCGCATGTTAGAGGATCACAGGAAGGCGCCGTACCCGGATGCGATGATGGTCCGAAAAAGCCGGGCTGCACACTCGGATTTGCTGAGATGGAAGGCACAGGCAGGTGTAGCTGACTCCGGCATTTGAAAACTTGCTGAAAATGTTGAAGAATATGTTTCCAAAGAATAACGAGTTGCCCGCCACTACGTACGAAGCAAAGAAGGTTGTCTCGCCCTCTAGGTTTAGAGGTTCCGAAGATACATGCATGCATCAACGATCGCATCCTCTACCGCGGTGAATACGAGAATTTGAATGAATGCCCGGTATGCACTGCATTGCGTTATAAGATCGAGGCGATGACCCCGGTGACGATGTTGAGGGCCGGAAACCCAGGAAGAGGGTTCCCGCCAAGGTGATGTGGTATGCTCCTATAATACCACGGTTGAAACGTCCTGTTCAGGAACAAAGAGCATGCCAAGTTGTTGCGATGGCACAAAGAGGACCGTAAGTCGGACGGGGAGTTGAGACACCCCGCAGATGGAACGCAATGGAGAAAGATCGACAGAGAGTTCAAAGATTTTGCAGCTGACGCAAGGAACATAAGATTTGGTCTAAGTACGGATGGCATGAATCCTTTTGGCGAGCGAGCTCCAGCCATAGTACCGGCCCGTGACTCTATGCATCTACAACCTTCCTCCTTGGTTGTGCATGAAGCGGAAGTTCATTATGATGCCAGTGCTCATCCAAGGTCCGAAGCAACCCGGCAACGACATCGATGTGTACCTAAGGCCATTAGTTGATGAGCTTTTACAGCTGTGGGGCTGACATAGGCATCCCAAATGGGCCTGCCTAATATAGT
>NC_061509.1:289722097-289767349 GCF_022539505.1 Lolium rigidum | reverse complement strand
TTGTCGCCGTTCAGACGTATTGCTGGTGAAAAAGGCGAGAGAGAAGGAGGCGAGAAAAGGTACTTGTTAAAGGGAAATGCCAATGGCCGAGAGAGACAAAACCAAGCTCCTGCTCACGTGCAACCAAACGCTATCTCGTCCTGTCCCACGCGGTCCCTTTCTACCAGCCCCACGCGACGCAGGCCCACACGACGCGGCCCCGCACGTCAGCACGGAGCGGTCAACTTAACGGGAATCCTGCCGTCTGAGCTGCCTTCTGCGGGTTTCAAACAAGCACTTGGGGAAAACTGAGGAAAAACTAAGGAGCTGGGGAAAACTGAGCACAACTAAGGAACCGAGGGCACGAAAATAGAAATCCCTTAAATGTATGGTGTGGAAAATGAAGTTTGTTTGCGAAGAACAGTAAAGAACAATGTTTGCAGTAGATTGTATTTCAGATGTAAAAGAATGGACCGGGGTCCACAGTTCACTAGTGGTGTCTCTCCAATAAGATAAATAGCATGTTGGGTGAACAAATTACAGTTGGGCGATTGACAAATAAAGAGGGCATAACAATGCACATACATATCATGATGAGTAGAGTGATATTTAATTGGGCATTACGACAAAGTACATAGACCGCTATCCAGCATGCATCTATGCCTAAAAAGTCCACCTTCGGGTTAGCATCCGCACCCCTTCCAGTATTAAGTTGCAAACAACAGACAATTGCATTAAGTATGGTGCGTAATGTAATCAACACAAATATCCTTAGACAAAGCATTGATGTTTTATCCCTAGTGGCAACAGCACATCCACAACCTTATAACTTTCTGTCACTGTCCCAGATTTAATGGAGACATGAACCCACTATCGAGCATAAATACTCCCTCTTGGAGTCACAAGTATCAACTTGGCCGAGCCTCTACTAGCAACGGAGAGCATGCAAGATCATAAACAACACATATATGATAGATTGATAATCAACTTGACATAGTATTCCATATTCATCGGATCCCAACAAACACAACATGTAGCATTACAAATAGATGATCTTGATCATGATAGGCAGCTCACAAGATCTAACATGATAGCACAATGAGGAGAAGACAACCATCTAGCTACTGCTATGGACCCATAGTCCAGGAGTGAACTACTCACACATCAGTTTGGAGGTGATCATGGTGATGTAGAGTCCTCCGGGAGATGATTCCCCTCTCCGGCAGGGTGCCGGAGGCGATCTCCTGAATCCCCCGAGACGGGATTGGCGGCGGAGGCGTCTCTGGAAGGTTTTCCGTATCGTGGCTCTCTGTACTGGGGTTTTCGCGACGAAGGCTTTAAGTAGGCGGAAGGGCAGGGTTGGAGGCGGCACGAGGGGCCCACCCCATAGGGCGGCGCGGGTCCCACCCAGGCCGCGCGGCCCTATGGTGGCGGCGCCTCGTCGCCCCACTTCGTAATCCCTTCGGTCTTCTGGAAGCTTCGTGGAAAAATAAGACCCTGGGCGTTGATTTCGTCCAATTCCGAGAATATTTCCTTTGTAGGATTTCTGAAACCAAAAACAGCAGAAAACAACAACTGGCTCTTCGGCATCTCGTTAATAGGTTAGTGCCGGAAAATGCATAATAATGACATAAAGTGTGTATAAAACATGTGAGTATCATCATAAAAGTAGCATGGAACATAAGAAATTATAGATATGTTTGAGACGTATCAAGAATCCCCAAGCTTAGTTCCTACTCGCCCTCGAGTAGGTAAACGATAACAAGAATAATTTCTGAAGTGACATGCTATCATAATCTTGATCAATACTATTGTAAAGCATATGTAATGAATGAAGTGATTCGAAGCAATGGTAAAGACAATGAATAAACAACTGAATCATATAGCAAAGCCTTTTCATGAATAGTTTTTTCAAGACAAGCATCAATAAGACTTGCATATGAGTTAACTCATAAAGCAATAGATTCTTAGTAGAAAGTTTTGAAGCAACACAAAGGAAGATATAAGTTTCAGCGGTTGCTTTCAACTTCAACATGTTTATCTCATGGATAATTGTCAACACAAAGTAATATGATGAATGCAAATAAGCAAGTATGTAGGAATCAATGCACACGGTTGACACAAGTGTTTGCCTCCAAGATAGAAAGAAGTACGTAAACTGACTCAACAATAAGTAAAAGAAAGGCCCTTCGTAGATGGAAGCATGGATTGCTATATTTGTGCTAGAGCTTTTATTTTGAAAACATAGAAACAATTTTGTCAACGGTAGTAATAATTCATATGTGTTATGCATAAGACATCTTATAAGTTGCAAGCCTCATGCATAGATTACCAATAGTGCCCGCACCTTGTCCTAATTAGCTTGGATTTACATGGATTATCATTGCATAGCATATGTTTCAACCAAGTGTCACAAAGGGGTACCTCTATGCCGCTCGTACAAAGGTCTAAGGAGAAATTTCGCATTGGATTTCTCGCTTTTGATTATTCTCAACTTAGACATCCATACCGGGACAACATAGACAACGGATAATGGACTCCTCTTTAATGCATAAGCATTCAACAACAGATAATATTCTCATAAGAGACTGAGGATTAATGTCCAAACTGAAACTTCCACCATGGATCATGGCTTTAGTTAGCGGCCCAATGTTCTTCTCTAACAATATGCATACTCAAACCATTTGATCATGATAAATCTCCCTTACTTCAGAGAAGACGAACATGCATAGCAACTCACATGATATTCAACAAAGGTGAAATAGTTGATGGCGTCCCCAGAAACATGGTTACCGCTCAACAAGCAACTTATAAGAAATAAGATACGTAAGCGACATATTCAATACCACAATAGTTTTTAAGGCTATTTTTCCCTATTGCAAAGACAAAGGAATGAAATTTTAAAGGTAGCACTGATGTCTACGGGTGCTTCTATTCTTGTAGACAGTGTTGGGCCTCCAAGAGCAGAGGTTTGTAGAACAGCAGCAAGTTTCCCTTAAGTGGATCACCCAAGGTTTATCGAACTCAGGGAGGAAGAGGTCAAAGATATCCCTCTCATGCAACCCTGCAACCACAAAGTAAGAAGTCTCTTGTGTCCCCAACACACCTAATAGGTGCACTAGTTCGGCGAAGAGATAGTGAAATACAAGTGGTATGAATAAGTATGAGCAGTAGCAACGGCACCAGAAAAGTGCTTGCTGGCGTGTAGTTGATGGTGGTAATATTGCAGGCAGTATAAATGCAGTAGAACAGTAAACAAGCAGCGATATCAGTATTTAGGAACAAGGCCTAGGGATCATACTTTCACTAGTGGACACTCTCAACATTGATCACATAACAGAATAAATAGATAGATGCTAGACTCTACACTCTCTTGTTGGATGATGAACACCACTAAGCGTGTAAGATTACACGAACCCTCAATGCCGGAGTTAACAAGCTCCACAATATTCGATGTTCATGTTTAAATAACCTTAGAGTGCATGACAGATCAACATAACCAAACCAAGTACTAACATAGCATGCACTACTCGTCACCTTCACATTACGAAAGGAGGCATAGATCACATCAATACTATCATAGCAATAGTTAACTTCATAATCTACAAGAGATCACAATCATAGCCTACGCCAAGTACTACACGATGCACACACTATCACCATTACACCGTGCAGGAGGAATAAACTACTTTAATAACATCACTAGAGTAGCACACAGATAAATTGTGATACAAAACACATTGCAATCATAAAGAGATATAAATAAGCACTTCACTATGCTCTTCATAACAGTGAATAAGTATTATGTGAAATATAGCCTAAGAGACCCACACGGTGCACACACTGTCACCTTTACACACGTGGGACAAGGAGTCTCCGGATATCACATAAGTAAAATCCACTTGACTAGCATAATGACATCTAGATTACAAGCATCATCATGTGAATCTCAATCATGTAAGGCAGCTCATGAGATTATTGTATTGAAGTACATAGGAGAGAGATTAACCACATAGCTGCCGGTACAGCCCCGAGCCTCGATGGAGAACTACTCCCTCCTCATGGGAGACAACAGCGTTGATGAAGATGGCGGTGGTGTCGATGGAGGAGCCTTCCGGGGCACTTCCCCGTCCCGGCGGCGTGCCGGAACAGAGACTCCTGTCCCCCAGATCTTGGCTTCGCGATGGCGGCGGCTCTGGAAGGTTTCTCGTACCGTGGCTTTTCCGTATCGATGTTTTAGGTCAGGGACCTTTATATAGGCGAAGAGGCGGAGTAGGAGGGCTGACGAGGCGGCGACACAATAGGGGGGCGCGGCCCCCCTCTGGCCGCGCCGGCCTACCATCTGGGGCCCACAGGGCCCTCCCCTGGTGGCTCTCGGGTGTTCTGGAAGCTTCATGCAATCCTAAGACTCTGGGCGTTGATTTCGTCCAATTCCGAGAATATTTCCTTACTAGGATTTCTGAAACCAAAAACAGCAGAAAACAGGAACTGGCACTTCGGCATCTCGTTAATAGGTTAGTTCCGGAAAACGCATAAAAATGACATAAAGTATGCATAAAATATGTAGATATCATCAATAATGTGGCATGGAACATAAGTAATTATCGATACGTCGGAGACGTATCAGCATCCCCAAGCTTAGTTTCTGCTCGTCCCGAGCAGGTAAACGATAACAAAGATAATTTCTGGAGTGACATGCCATCATAACCTTGATCATACTATTGTAAGCATATGTAATGAATGCAGCGATCAAAACAATGGTAATGCAATGAGTGAACAAATGAATCATATAGCAAAGACTTTTCATGAATAGTACTTCAAGACAAGCATCAATAAGTCTTGCATAAGAGTTAACTCATAAAGCAATAAATCAAAGTAAAGGTATTGAAGCAACACAAAGGAAGATTAAGTTTCAGCGGTTGCTTTCAACTTGTAACATGTATATCTCATGGATAGTTGTCAACATAGAGTAATATAACAAATGCAATATGCAAGTATGTAGGAATCAATGCACAGTTCACACAAGTGTTTGCTTCTTGAGGTGGAGAGAAATAGGTGAACTGACTCAACATAAAAGTAAAAGAATGGCCCTTCGCAGAGGGAAGCATTGATTGCTATATTTGTGCTAGAGCTTTGGTTTTGAAAACAACAAACAATTTTGTCAACGGTAGTAATAAAGCATATGTGTTATGTAAATTATATCCTACAAATTGCAAGCCTCATGCATAGTATACTAATAGTGCCCGCACCTTGTCCTAATTAGCTCGGATTACCTGCATACATATGTTTTAACCAAGTGTCACAAAGGGGTACCTCTATGCCGCCTGTACAAAGGTCTAAGGAGAAAGCTCGCATTGGATTTCTCGCTTTTGATTATTCTCAACTTAGACATCCATACCGGGACAACATAGACAACAGATAATGGACTCCTCTTTAATGCATAAGCATTCAACAACAATTAATTTTCTCATATGAGATTGAGGATATTTGTCCAAAACTGAAACTTCCACCATGGATCATGGCTTTAGTTAGCGGGCCAATGTTCTTCTCTAACATTATGCATGCTCTAACCATTCTAGCGGTAAATCTCCCTTACTTCAGACAAGACGGACATGCATAGCAACTCACATGATATTCAACAAAGAGTAGTTGATGGCGTCCCCAGGAACATGGTTATCGCACAACAAGCAACTTAATAAGAGATAAAGTGCATAAGTACATATTCAATACCACAATAGTTTTTAGGCTATTTGTCCCATGAGCTATATATTGCAAAGATAGAGGATAGAAATTTAAAGGTAGCACTCAAGCAATTTACTTTGGAATGGCGGAGAAATACCATGTAGTAGGTAGGTATGGTGGACACAAATGGCATAGTGTTTGGCTCAAGGGTTTTGGATGCATGAGAAGTATTCCCTCTCTATACAAGGCTTAGGCTAGCAAGGTTATTTGAAACAAACACAAGTATGAAGCGGTGCAGCAAAACTCACATAAAAGACATATTGTAAACATTATAAGACTCTACACCGTCTTCCTTGTTGTTCAAACTCTTACTATGAATTATCTAGACCTTAGAGAGACCAATTATGCAAACCAAATTTTAGCAAGCTCTATGTATTTCTTCATTAATAGGTGCAAAGTATATGATGCAAGAGCTTAAACATGAGCACAACAATTGCCAAGTATCAAATTATTCAAGACATTCTACCAATTACTACATGTAGCATTTTCCGTTTCCAACCATATAACAATTAACGAACCCGTTTCAACCTTCGCCATGAAAAATAAAAGCTAAGAACACATGTGTTCATATGAACCAGCGGAGCATGTCTCTCTCCCACACAAGCATTTATTCAAACAAAAACAAAAACAAAAGCACAGAGACGCTCCAAGTAAAGTACATAAGATGTGGCGGAATAAAAATATAGTTTCACTAGAGGAACCTGATAATGTTGTCGATGAAGAAGGGGATGCCTTGGGCATCCCCAAGCTTAGACACTTGAGTCTTCTTGAAATATGCAGGGATGAACCACCGGGGCATCCCCAAGCTTAGAGCTTTCACTCTCCTTGATCATATTGTATCATCCTCCTCTCTTGACCCTTGAAAACTTCATCCACACCAAACTCGAAACAAACTTATTAGAGGGTTAGTGCATAATCAAAAACTCACATGTTCAGAGGTGACACAATCATTCTTAACACTTCTGATCATTGCTCAAAGCTACTGGAAGTTAATGGAACAAAGAAATCCATCCCACATAGCAAAAGAAGCAATGCGAAATAAAAGGCAGAATCTGTCAAAACAGAACAGTCCGTAAAGTTGAATTTTATTGAGGCACCAGACTTGCTCAAATGAAAATTCTCAAATTGAATGAAAGTTGTGTACATATCCGAGGATCACTCACGTAAATTGGCATAATTTTCTGAGTTACCTACAGAGAATTAGGCCCAGATTCGTGACAGCAAGAAATCTGTTTCTGTGCAGTAATCCAAATCTAGTATGAACCTTACTATCAACGACTTTACTTGGCACAACAATGCACAAAAGTAAGATAAGGAGAGGTTGCTACAGTAGTAACAACTTCCAAGACTCAAATATAAAATAAAAGTACTGTAGCAAAATAAACACATGGGTTATCTCCCAAGAAGTTCTTTCTTTATAGCCATTAAGATGGGCTCAGCAGTTTTAATGATGCACTCGCAAGAAATAGTAGTTGAAGCAAAAGAGAGCATCAAGAGGCAAATTCAAAACACATTTAAGCCTAACATGCTTCCTATGCATAGGAATCTTGTAAATAACCAAATTCAAGAAGCATAATGCAACAAGCATAGAAAGATAAAACAAGTGCAGCTTCAAGATTTTCAGCAAAAAGAGAGGTGTTTTAGTAACATGAAAATTTCTACAACCATATTTTCCTCTCTCATAATAATATCCAGTAGCATCATGAGCAAACTCAACAATATAACTATCACATAAAGCATTCTTATCATGAGTCTCATGCATAAAATTATTACTACTCCCAACATAAGCATAGTCATTCTTATTAATTGTAGTGGGAGCAAATTCAACAAAGTAGCCATCATCAAATATAGGAGGCATATTGTAATCATAATTAAATTTATCCTCCATAACAGGCGGTAACAAAAGACTACTATCATTATAATCATCATAAATAGGAGGCGAAGTATCATCAAAGTAAATTTCCTCCTCAAAACTTGGGGGACTAAAAAGATCATGCTCATCAAAACCAGCTTCCCCAAGCTTAGAATTTTCCATAGCATTAGCAACAATAGTGTTCAAAGTATTCATATTAATAACATTCCCATTAGCATGCATATAAAGTTCCATGGGTTTTTTAATTCTCTCTTCAAACACATCATGTCCTAATTCAAGATAAAGTTCATAAAGATCTCTCATATTTTTGTTGTTTTCCATTATGCCTAACTAGTGTAAACAAGAAACAAAAGATGCAATTGCAGGATCTAAAGGAAATAGCTTCGAACACTCACACAATGGCGCCAGAAAAGTACTTAGTTACCTGGGACCGGAGTATGAGTGCCTTTTACCTTCCCTCCCCGGCAACGGCGCCAGAAAAGTGCTTGATGTCTACGGGTGCTTCTATTCTTGTAGACAGTGTTGGGCCTCCAAGAGCAGAGGTTTGTAGAACAGCAGCAAGTTTCCCTTAAGTGGATCACCCAAGGTTTATCGAACTCGGGGAGGAAGAGGTCAAAGATATCCCTCTCATGCAACCCTGCAACCACAAAGCAAGAAGTCTCTTGTGTCCCCAACACACCTAATAGGTGCACTAGTTCGGCGAAGAGATAGTGAAATACAGGTGGTATGAATAAGTATGAGCAGTAGCAACGGCACCAGAAAAGTGCTTGCTGGCGTGTAGTTGATGGTGGTAATATTGCAGGCAGTACAAATGCAGTAGAACAGTAAACAAGCAGCGATAGCAGTATTTAGGAACAAGGCCTAGGGATCATACTTTCACTAGTGGACACTCTCAACATTGATCACATAACAGAATAAATAGATAGATGCTAGACTCTACACTCTCTTGTTGGATGATGAACACCACTAATCGTGTAGGATTACACGAACCCTCAATGCCGGAGTTAACAAGCTCCACAATATTCGATGTTCATGTTTAAATAACCTTAGAGTGCATGACAGATCAACATAACCAAACCAAGTACTAACATAGCATGCACACTGTCACATTCACACTACGAAAGGAGGCATAGATCACATCAATACTATCATAGCAATAGTTAACTTCATAATCTACAAGAGATCACAATCATAGCCTACGCCAAGTACTACACGATGCACACACTGTCACCATTACACCGTGCAAGAGGAATAAACTACTTTAATAACATCACTAGAGTAGCACACGAGATAAATTGTGATACAAAACACATTGCAATCATAAAGAGATATAAATAAGCACTTCACTATGCTCTTCATAACAGTGAATAAGTATTCTGTGAAATATAGCCTAAGAGACCCACACGGTGCACACACTCGTCACCTTTACACACGTGGGACAAGGAGTCTCCGGAGATCACATAAGTAAAATCCACTTGACTAGCATAATGACATCTAGATTACAAGCATCATCATATGAATCTCAATCATGTAAGGCAGCTCATGAGATTATTGTATTAAAGTACATAGGAGAGAGATTAACCACATAGCTACCGGTACATGCCCCGAGCCTCGATGGAGAACTACTCCCTCCTCATGGGAGACAGCAGCGTTGATGAAGATGGCGGTGGTGTCGATGGAGGAGCCTTCCGGGGCACTTCCCCGTCCCGGCGGCGTGCCGGAACAGAGACTCTTGTCCCCCAGATCTTGGCTTCGCGATGGCGGCGGCTCTGGAAGGTTTCTCGTACCGTGGCTTTTCCGTATCGATGTTTTAGGTCAGGGACCTTCATATAGGAGAAGAGGCGGAGTCGGAGGGCTGACGAGGCGACGACACAATAGGGGGGCGCGGCCCCCCTCTGGCCACGCCGGCCTACCATCTGGGGCCCACAGGGCCCTCCCCTGGTGGCTCTCGGGTGTTCTGGAAGCTTCATGCAATCCTAAGACTCTGGGCGTTGATTTCGTCCAATTCCGAGAATATTTCCTTACTAGGATTTCTGAAACCAAAAACAGCAGAAAACAGGAACTGGCACTTCGGCATCTCGTTAATAGGTTAGTTCCGGAAAACGCATAAAAATGACATAAAGTATGCATAAAACATGTAGATATCATCAATAATGTGGCATGGAACATAAGAAATTATCGATACGTCGGAGACGTATCAAGCACTCAAGCAATTTACTTTGGAATGGCAGAAAAATACCATGTAGTAGGTAGGTATGGTGCACGCAAGTGGCATAGTTTTGGCTCAAGGATTTTGGATGCACGAGAAGTAATCCCTCTCAATACAAGGCTAGGCTAGCAAGGTTGTTTGAAGCAAACACAAGTATGAACCGGTACAGCAAAACTTAGATAAGAACATATTGCAAGCATTATAAGACTCTACACTGTCTTCCTTGTTGTTCAAACCCTCAACAAAAAATATCTAGACTTTAGAGAGACCAATCATGCAAACCAAATTTCAACAAGCTCTACGGTATTTCTTCATTAGTACGTGCAAAGTACATGATGCAAGAGCTTAAACATGATCTATTTGAGCACATAAATTGCCATGTATCAAATTATTCAAGACATTATACCAATTTACCACATGCAACATTTTCTGTTTCCAACCATATAACAATGAACGAAGCAGTTTCAACCTTCGCCATGAACGTTAAGAGTAAAGCTAAGAACACCAGTGTTCATATGAACGAGCGGAGCGTGTCTCTCTCCCAAACAAAGAATGCTAGGATCCGATTTTATTCAAACACAAACAAAAATAAAAACAAACAGACACTCCAAGTAAAGCATATAAGATGTGACGGAATAAAAATATAGTTTCACTAGAGGTGACCTGATAAGTGGTCGATGAAGAAGGGGATGCCTTGGGCATCCACAAGCTTAGATGCTTGAGTCTTCTTGAAATATGCAGGTATGAACCACGGGGGCATCCTCAAGCTTAGAGTTTTCACTCTTCTTGGTCATATTGTATCATCCTCCTCTCTTGATCCTTGAAAACTTTCTCCACACCAAACTCAAAACAAACTCATTAGAGTGTTAGTGCATAATCAAAAATTCACATATTCAGAGGTGACATAATCATTCTTAACACTTCTGGACATTGCACAAAGCTACTGAAAGTTAATGGAACAAAGAAATCCATCAAACATAGCAAAACAGGCAATGCAAAATAAAAGGCAGAATCTGTCAAAACAGAACAGTACGTAAAGACAAATTTTTCTGGGGCACTTAACTTGCTCATATGAAAATGCTAAAATTGAATGAAAGTTGTGTACATATCTGAGGATCACGCACGTAAATTGGCAGATTTTTCTGAGTTACCTACAGATGGGGCGGCTCAATTTCGTGATAGTAAGAATTCTGTTTCTGCGCAGTAATCCAAATCTAGTATCATCTTTACTATCAAAGACTTTACTTGGCACAACAATGCAATAAAATGAAGATAAGGAGAGGTTGCTACAGTAGTAACAACTTCCAAGACTCAAATATAAAACAAAAGTGCTGTAGTAAAATAATGGGTTGTCTCCCATAAGCGCTTTTATTTAACGCCTTTCAGCTAGGCGCAGAAAGTGTGAATCAAGTATTATCGAGAGATGAAGCATCAACATCATAATTTGTTCTAATGGTAGAATCAAAAGGTAACTTCATTCTCTTTCTAGGGAAGTGTTCCATACCTTTCTTGAGAGGAAATTGATATTTAATATTACCTTCCTTCATATCAATAATAGCACCAACAGTTCGAAGAAAAGGTCTTCCCAAAATAATGGAACAAGATGCATTGCATTCAATATCCAAGACAACAAAATCAACGGGGACAAGGTTATTGTTAACTGTAATGCGAACATTATCAATCCCCCCCAAATGTTTCTTTATAGAATTATCAGCAAGATTAACATTCAAATAACAATTTTTCAATGGTGGCAAGTCAAGCATATTATAGATTTTCTTAGGCATAACATAAATACTTGCACCAAGATCACATAAAGCATTACAATCAAAATCATTGACCTTCATCTTAATGATGGGCTCCCAACCATCTTCCAACTTCCTAGGAATAGAAGTTTCAAGTTTTAATTTATCTTCTCTAGCTTTAATGAGAGCATTTGTAATATGTTTTGTAAAGGCCAAATTTATAGCACTAGCATTAGGACTTTTAGCAAGTTTTTGTAAGAACTTTATAACTTCAGAGATGTGGCAATCATCAAAATCTAAACCATTATTATCTAAAGCAATGGGATCATTGTCCCCAATATTTTTAAGAATTTCAGCAGTTTTATCACAAGCAGTTTCAGCAGTTTTAGCAGTTTCAGGTAGTTTTGCACGCTTTGCATTAGGAGTAGAAACATTGCCAACACCAATTATTTTACCATTGATAGTAGGAGATGTAGCAACATGTGAAGCATTAGCATTACTAGTGGTGGTAATAGTCCAAACTTTAGCTACATTATTCTCTTTAGCAAATTTTTCCTCTTTTTCCCACCTAGCATGCAATTCAGCCATCAATCTAATATTTTCATTAATTCGAACTTGGATGGCGTTTGCTGTAGCAAATGACTTAATATCTTTAGTTTCATTGGGCATAACTTTCAATTTTAAAAGATCAACATCAGCGGCAAGACTATCAACCTTAGAAGCAAGAATATGAATTTTACCAAGCTTTTCTTCAACAGATTTGTTAAAAGCAGTTTGTGTACTAATAAATTATTTAAGCATAGCTTCAAGACCAGGGGGTACACTCCTATTATTGTTGTAAGAATTCCCATAAGAATTACCATAACCGTCACCATTATTAGAAGGATATGGCCTATAGTTGTTACCAGAATTATTCCTATAAGCATTGTTGTTGAAATTATTATTTTTAATGAAGTTCACATCAACATGCTCTTCTTGAGCAACCAATGAAGCTAAAGGAACATTATTAGGATCAATATTAGATCTACCATTCACAAGCATAGACATAATAGCATCAATCTTATCACTCAAGGAGGAGGTTTCTTCAACAGAATTTACCTTCTTACCTGATGGAGCCCTTTCAGTGTGCCATTCAGAGTAATTAATCATCATATCATCAAGAAGCTTTGTTGCGGCGCCTAAGGTGATGGACATAAAAGTACCTCCAGCAGCTGAATCCAATAGGTTCCGCGAAGAAAAATTCAATCATGCATAAAAGGTTTGGATGATCATCCAAGTAGTCAGTCCATGGGTAGGGCAATTTTTAACCAAAGATTTCATTCTTTCCCATGCTTGAGAAACATGCTCATTATCGAATTGCTTAAAATTCATTATGCTACTTATCAAAGATATAATTTTAGCAGGAGGATAATATCTACCAATGAAAGCATCCTTACATTTAGTCCATGAATCAATACTATTCTTAGGCAAAGATAGCAACCAATCTTTAGCTCTTCCTCTTAAGGAGAAAGGAAACAATTTCAATTTTATAATGTCACCATCTACATCCTTATACTTTTTAATTTCACAAAGTTCAACAAAATTATTAAGATGGGCAGCAGCATCATCAGAACTAATACCAGAAAATTGCTCTCTCATAACAAGATTCAGTAAAGTAGGTTTAATTTCAAAAAATTCTGCTGTAGTAGCAGGTGGAGCAATAGGTGTGCATAGGAAATCATTATTATTTGTGCTTGTGAAGTCACACAACTTAGTATTTTCAGGAGTACCCATTTTAGCAATAGTAAACAAAGCAAACTATATAAAGTAAATGCAAGTAGCTAATTTTTTGTGTTTTTAATATAGAGAACGCAAACAAGATAGTAAATAAAGTAATGCAAGTAACTAATTTTTTGTACTTTGATATAAGAAAGCAAACAGAGCAGTAAATAAAATAAAGTAAAGCAAGACAAAAACAAAGTAAAGAGATTGGAAGTGGAAGACTCCCCTTGCAGCGTGTCTTGATCTCCCCGGCAACGGCGCCAGAAATTTAGCTTGATGACGCGTAAAGAACACGCCCGTTGGGAACCCCAAGTGGAAGGTGTGATGCGTAGAGCAGCAAGTTTCCCTCAGTAAGAAACCAAGGTTATCGAACCAGTAGGAGTCAAGGAGCACGTGAAGGTTGTTGGTGGCGGAGTGTAGTGCGGTGCAACACCAGGGATTCCGGCGCCAACGTGAAACCTGCACAACACAATCCAAATACTTTGCCCCAACTTAACAGTGAGGTTGTCAATCTCACCGGCTTGCTGTAAACAAAGGATTAAATGTATGGTGTGGAAAATGATGTTTGTTTGCGAAGAACAGTAAAGATCAATGTTTGCAGTAGATTGTATTTCAGATGTAAAAGAATGGACCGGGGTCCACAGTTCACTAGTGGTGTCTCTCCAATAAGATAAATAGCATGTTGGGTGAACAAATTACAGTTGGGCAATTGACAAATAAAGAGGGCATAACAATGCACATACATATCATGATGAGTAGAGTGAGATTTAATTGGGCTATCCAGCATGCATCTATGCCTAAAAAGTCCACCTTCGGGTTAGCATCCGCACCCCTTCCAGTATTAAGTTGCAAACAACAGACAATTGCATTAAGTATGGTGCGTAATGTAATCAACACAAATATCCTTAGACAAAGCATTGATGTTTTATCCCTAGTGGCAGCAAGCACATCCACAACCTTAGAACTTTACATCACTCGTCCCAGATTTAATGGAGGCATGAACCCACTATCGAGCATAAATACTCCCTCTTGGAGTCACAAGTATCAACTTGGCCAGAGCCTCTACTAGCAACGGAGAGCATGCAAGATCATAAACAACACATATATGATAGATTGATAATCAACTTGACATAGTATTCCATATTCATCGGATCCCAACAAACACAACCTGTAGCATTACAAATAGATGATCTTGATCATGATAGGCAGCTCACAAGATCTAACATGATAGCACAATGAGGAGAAGAAAACCATATAGCTACTGCTATGGACCCATAGTCCAGGGGTGAAAAACTCACACATCAGTCCGGAGGCGATCATGGTGATGTAGAGTCCTCCGGGAGATGATTCCCCTCTCCGGCAGGGTGCCGGAGGCGATCTCCTGAATCCCCCGAGATGGGATTGGCGGCGGCGGCGTCTCTGGAAGGTTTTTCGTATCGTGGCTCTCGGTACTGGGGTTTTCGTGACGAAGGCTTTAAGTAGGCGGAAGGGCAGGGTTGGAGGCGACGCGAGGGGCCCACCCCATAGGGCGGCGCGGGCCCCACCCAGGCCGCGCGGCCCTATGGTGGCGGCGCCTCGTCGCCCCACTTCGTAATCCCTTCGGTCTTCTGGAAGCTTCGTGGAAAAATAAGACCCTGGGCGTTGATTTCGTCCAATTCCGAGAATATTTTCTTTGTAGGATTTCTGAAACCAAAAACAATAGAAAACAGCAACTGGCTCTTCGGCATCTCGTTAATAGGTTAGTGCCGGAAAATGCATAATAATGACATAAAATGTGTATAAAACATGTGAGTATCATCATAAAAGTAGCATGGAACATAAGAAATTATAGATACGTTTGAGACGTATCATCGATACACCCGAATTCATCGACTGGTCAGATCAGAGTATCTCCTTCAGTAGGGCGGATCACCCGAAGGCCGTTCCAAGGCCTGGTCACGCAGCCCTTGTTCTTGAAGCACAGATCGGAGGGTATAGTATGAGCAAAGTATTCATGGATGGAGGAAGTGGCTTGAACCTGTTATTCGCAAACACAACGAGAGCAATGGGTTTAACAGTCGACATGCTAAGAGAGTCCGACACAGGATTCCATGGCATTATACCGACTCGACCCGCTTATTCTCTTGGTAAAACATCACTGGATGTGGTCTTCGGCACGCCTGGCAATTTCAGGAAGGAAAAGATCGAGTTTGAAGTAGTTGACTGGGAATCTCAGTACCACGCCATCCTCGGCAGGCCTGCGTTTGCCAAATTTATGGCCGTACCCCATTATGTGTACCTAAAACTGAAGATGCCAGGCAACAACGGGACATTGATAACGGTTCATGGAAGCTTTACCCGATAAGACAACTGCGACAGGGACTTCCAAAAGATCGCCTCAAAGTTTGGAGCCAAGGCAGAACTCAACGCAGTGGACGCCGTTACAGATCACACGCAGCCACCAGCCGACAATCGAAACATAAGATCCGACGAGTTTGACGCTGCGAAGGAAGCCAAGAAGCTGCAGGTGCACCCCACTGACCCGAAGAAGACGGTCAATACGTCGGCAGACCTTACTGACGCATAGGAAGGCGCTCTCATCGAGTTCCTCCATGAGCGCTGGGAGATATTTGCATTGGAACCATCCGACATGCCACGTATCCCCAGGGAACTCCCTGAGCACGCCCTTAATGTTGACCCAACAGCCAAACCAGTACAACAGTCGATGCGCCGATTTTCCGAACCGAAGAGAAGAGCGATCGGCGAAGAAGTTAGTCGACTCCGCAAGGCAGGATTCATTCGAGAGCTCAAGGAAGCTGAGTGGGTGGCTAATCCTGTCATGGTGCCAAAAAAAGACACAACCGCTCTTCGCATGTGTATCGATTACACCAGTCTTAATAAGCACTGCCCGAAAGACCACTTTCCGTTGCCTCGTATTGACCAGATAGTCGACTCCACAGCTAGATGTGATCGCCTCTCCTTCCTCGATGCATACTCCGGGTATAATCAGATCAAGCTCAAGAAAGAAGACCAGGAGTTAACTGCGTTCATCACCCCACACGGCGTTTTCTGCTACAACGTCATGACCTTCGGGCTGAAAGATGCAGGAGCAACTTACCAACGGTGCATGCAAGCTTGCCTTGGAGAACATATTGGGAGGAACATCGAAGTTTACATCGACGATATCGTGGTAAGAACGAAGCACGCCGCCACTCTCATCGACGATTTGCGGGAAACCTTCGACAACCTAGACAAATACAAAATCCAGTTGAATCCAAAGAAATGCTTCTTTGGAGTGCCAGGGGGACAAGTACTCGCGTACTTCAACTCAGCTAGAGGAATAGAAGCCAACCCTTTGAAGATCAAAGTTATTCTCGACATGGAGCCGCCAAAGAATCTGCACCAAGTGCAACAATTGGCAGGACGATTGGCAGCGCTTAGCAGATTCATCGCCAAGCTGGGAGAAAAAGCTTTGCCCTTCTATAATTTGATGAAAAAGTCAGAAAAATTCGAGTGGACGAAGGAGGTGCATGAGTCTTTCGACAATCTGAAGAAAATCTTGTCGACATCCCCAGTCCTCGTAACCCCACGTGAGAAAGAAACACTGCTTATGTACATAGCCGCAACGGCGCAAGTCTTCAGCAGCGTTCTGGCCGTCGAACGAGAAGAAGCAGGGAGAGTTCACGGTGTGCAGAGGCCTGTTTACTACCTCAGTGAAGTACTCACACCCGTAAAGCAGAGATACCCTCATCATCAGAAGCTGGCATACACAGTATGGAGGTCGGCTCGCAAGTTGCGACATTATTTCACGGAGCACCCGATTATCGTCGTAAGCGAAGCACCGTTCAAGAACATAATGACTAACCCAGAAGCCACGGGTCGAGTGTCCCAATGGGCCATCGAAATAGCGCCACACGACATAACTTACGTTAATCGAACGGCGATAAAATCCCAAATCCTCCCAGATTTCGTGGCAGATTGGATCCAGTCACAGACGCCTGCAGCACCCGACATGTCGGGGTCATGGACAATGTATTTCGATGGGTCAAAACGGAGCACAGGCGCAAGAGCAGGGGTGATACTGATATCGCCATGTTGACGCGTAAAGCACACGCCCGTTGGGAACCCCAAGAGGAAGGTGTGATGCGTACAGCAGCAAGTTTTCCCTCAGTAAGAAACCAAGGTTATCGAACTAGTAGGAGTCAAGGAGCACGTGAAGGTTGTTGGTGACGGAGTGTAGTGCGGCGCAACACCAGGGATTCCGCGCGCCAACGTGGAACCTGCACAACACAATCCAAATACTTTGCCCCAACTTAACAGTGAGGTTGTCAATCTCACCGGCTTGCTGTAACAAAGGATTAATCGTATGGTGTGAAAAATAATGTTTGTATGCGAAGAACAGAAAAGAACAATGTTTGCAGTAGATTGTATTCGATGTAAAAGAATGGACCGGGGTCCACAGTTCACTAGTGGTGTCTCTCCAATAAGATAAAGCATGTTGGGTGAACAAATTACAGTTGGGCAATTGACAAATAAAGAGGGCATAACAATGCACATACATATCATGATGAGTAGTGTGAAATTCAATTGGGCATTACGACAAAGTACATAGACCGCTATCCAGCATGCATATATGCCTAAAAAGTCCACCTTCAGGTTAGCATCCGCACCCTTCTAGTATTAAGTTGCAAACAACAGACAATTGCATTAAGTATGGTGCGTAATGTAATCAACAAAAATATCCTTAGACAAAGCATTGATGTTTTATCCCTAGTGGCAACAGCACATCCACAACCTTAGAACTTTCTGTCACTGTCCCAGATTAAATGGAGGCATGAACCCACTATCGAGCATAGATACTCCCTCTTGGAGTTACAAGTATCAACTTGGCCAGAGCCTCTACTAGCAACGGAGAGCATGCAAGATCATAAACAATACATATATGATAGATTGATAATCAACATAACATAGTATTCCATATTCATCGGATCCCAACAAACGCAACATGTAGCATTACAAATAGATGATCTTGATCATGTTAGGCAGCTCACAAGATCGAACAATGATAGCACATGAGGAGAAGACAACCATCTAGCTACTACTCACACATCAATCCGGAGGCAATCATGGTGATGAAGAGTCCTCCGGGAGATGATTCCCCTCTCCGGCAGGGTGCCGGAGGTGATTTCTTGAATCCCCCGAGATGGGATTGGCGGCGGCGGCATCTCTGGAAGGTTTTCCGTATCGTGGCTCTCGGTACTGGGGTTTTCATGACGAAGGCTTTAAGTAGGCGGAAGGGTAGGGTTGGAGGCGTCACGAGGGGCCCACACAACAGGGCGGCGCGGGCCCCTCCTTGGCCGCGCCGCCTTAGTGTGGCGCCACCTCGTGGCCCCACTTCGTATCCTCTTCGGTCTTCTGGAAGCTTCGTGGAAAAATAAGACCCTGGGCGTTGATTTCGTCCAATTCCGAGAATATTTCCTTTGTACGATTTCTGAAACCAAAAACAGCTAGAAAACAAAGAATCGGCTCTTCGGCATCTTGTCAATAGGTTAGTGCCGGAAAACGCATAAATATGACATAAAGTGTGTATAAAACATGTGAGTATCATCATAAAAGTAGCATGGAACATAAGAAATTATAGATACGTTTGAGACGTATCAAGCATCCCCAAGCTTAGTTCCTACTCGCCCTCGAGTAGGTAAACGATAACAAAGATAATTTCTGAAGTGACATGCTATCATAATCTTGATCAATACTATTGTAAAGCATGTGTAATGAATGAAGTGATTCGAAGCAATGGTAAAGACAATGAATAAACAACTGAATCATATAGCAAAGACTTTTCATGAATAGTACTTTCAAGACAAGCATCAATAAGACTTGCATAGGGGTTAACTCATAAAGCAATAGATTCTTAGTAGAAAGTCTTGAAGCAACACAAAGGAAGATATAAGTTTCAGCAGTTGGTTTCAACTTCAACATGTTTATCTCATGGATAATTGTCAACACAAAGTAATATGATGAATGCAAATAAGCAAATATGTAGGAATCAATGCACACGGTTGACACAAGTGTTTGCTTCTAAGACAGAAAGAAGTAGGTAAACCGACTCAACATAAAAGTAAAAGAATGGCCCTTCACAGAGGTAAGCATGGATTGCTATATTTGTGCTAGAGCTTTTATTTTGAAAACATAGAAACAATTTTGTCAACGGTAGTAATAACTCATATGTCTTATGTATAAGATATCCTATAAGTTGCAAGCCTCATGCATAGTATACCAATAGTGCCCGCACCTTGTCCTAATTAGCTTGGATTACATGGATTATCATTGCATAGCATATGTTTCAACCAAGTGTCACAAAGGGGTACCTCTATGCCGCCTGTACAAAGGTCTAAGGAGAAAGATCGCATTGGATTTCTCGCTTTTGATTATTCTCAACTTAGACATCCATACCGGGACAACATAGACAACAGATAATGGACTCCTCTTTAATGCATAAGCATTCAACAATAGATAATATTCTCATATGAGATTGAGGATTGTTGTCCAAACTGAAACTTCCACCATGGATCATGGCTTTAGTTAGCAGCCCAATGTTCTTCTCTAACAATATGCATACTCAAACCATTTGATCATGATAAATCTCCCTTACTTTAGAAAAGACGAACATGCATGGCAACTCACATGATATTCAACAAAGGTGAAATAGTTGATGGCATCCCCAGGAACATGGTTACCGCTCAACAAGCAACTTATAAGAAATAAGATACATAAGTACATATTCAATACCACAATAGTTTTTGAGGCTATTTTTCCCATGAGCTATATATTGCAAAGGCAAAGAATGAAATTTTAAAGGTAGCACTCAAGCAATTTACTTTGGAATGGCAGAGAAATACCATGTAGTAGGTAGGTATGGTGGACACAAATGGCATAGTTTTTGGCTCAAGGATTTTGGATGCACGAGAAGTATTCCCTCTCAATGCAAGGCTTAGGCTAGCAAGGTTGTTTGAAGCAAACACAAGTATGAACCGGTACAGCAAAACTTACATAAGAACATATTGCAAGCATTATAAAACTCTACATTGTCTTCCTTGTTGTTCAAACCCTCACCAGAAAATATCTAGACTTTAGAGAGACCAATCATGCAATCCAAATGTCAACAAGCTCTACGGTATTTCTTCATTAATAGGTGCAAAGTACATGATGCAAGAGCTTAAGCATGATCTATTTGAGCACAATGCCAAGTATCAAATTATTCAAGACATTATACCAATTTACCACATGTAGCATTTTCTGTTTCCAACCATATAACAATGAACGAAGTAGTTTCAACCTTCGCCATGAACATTAAGAATAAAGCTAAGAATATATGTGTTCATATGCAACAGCGGAGCGTGTCTCTCTCCCACATAAAGAATGCTAGGATCCAATTTTATTCAAACAAACAAAAACAATAACACAAAGACGCTCCAAGTAAAGCACATAAGATGTGACGGAATAAATATATAGTTTCACTAGAGGTGATCTGATAAGTTGTCGATGAAGAAGGGGATGCATTGGGCATCCCCAAGCTTAGATGCTTGAGTCTTCTTGAAATATGCAGGGATGAACCACTGGGGCAACCCCAAGCTTAGAGTTTTCACTCTCCTTGATCATATTGTATCATCCTCCTCTCTTGATCCTTGAAAACTTCCTCCACACCAAACTCAAAACAAGCTCATTAGAGGGTTAGTGCATAATAAAAAATTCACATATTCAGAGGTGACATAATCATTCTTAACACTTCTGGACATTGCATAAAGCTACTGAAAGTTAATGGAACAAAGAAATCCATCAAACATAGCAAAACAGGCAATGCGAAATAAAAGGCAGAATCTGTCAAAACAGAACAGTCTGTAAAGACGAATTTTTCTGGGGCACTTAACTTGCTCAGATTAAAATGCTCAAATTGAATGAAAGTTGCGTACATATCTGAGGATCACGCACGTAAATTGGCAGATTTTTCTGAGTTAACTACAGAGAATACTACTCAAATTCGTGACAGCAAGAAATCTATTTCTGCGCAGTAATCCAAATCTAGTATCATCTTTACTATCAAAGACTTTACTTGTCACAACAATGCAATAAAATAAAGATAAGGAGAGGTTGCTACAGTAATAACAACTTCCAAGACTCAAATATAAAACAAAAATACTGTAGTAAAATAATGGGTTGTCTCCCATAAGCGCTTTCTTTAACGCCTTTCAGCTAGGCGCAGAAAGTGTGAATCAAGTATTATCAAGAGATGAAGCATTAACATTCTTACCAGGGGCCTTGCGCCTACCCTTCTTACTCTTCGGTTTAGGGAATACATGACCGCATCCGGGTGTAGAGGTAAAATTTAGAGTGCCTTTTCCCACATCTATGATTGCTCCCACGAGTTTCAGCAGGGATCTTCCAAGTGTGATTTGTCTTGTCCCTACACATTCAATAACGAGATAATCAGTGGATACCGTCCTTCCAAGAAAGGTTGTGAACACACCTTCAGCTATTCTCTTAGGAATTATAACAGAGTTATCAGTAAGAGTTATTCCTTCTCCTCCTTCAGTAAGTTCCCAAAGTGTCAAAGATTCATAAATACTTTTAGGCATAAGGCAAAACTCAGACATAATATCACAACGAGCATAAAAAGTTTCACCACAAATAGCAACTTTAATGGTAGGCACCCACATTGAAGGTTCAAAGCTTGATGGAACATAATCATAATATTCGCGAATCTGGTAGTACCCCTCTTTTAAACAGGATATATTTGTTTCGAGAGTATTTAATCTATTATGAATGCTAGCAAGAGATGAATCAAAATTATTAGCGGAGCTAAATGATGTAACCAATTTTCTTATGACATTAAAATCTTGATCCCCATCACAGTGAAGGAAATCTCCTCCCACTACAACATCTAAGGCATATCTATAGCGAAGAATAAGCCCAAAATAAAAGTTACTAAGAAGCAAACTTAGCGTCATTTTAGGTTCAGTTTTACTATAAGAATCAAAAATTCTAGACCAGGCTTCTTTAAAACTATCCTCACCCCCTTGTTTAAAGGTAAAGATCGATTCCTCAGGTGATAGAGTAACAGCTACGGGACTAGTCATGATAACAAAATAAAGTAAATGCAAGTAACTAATTTTTTTGTGTTTTTAATATGGAGAACGCAAGCAAGACAGTAAATAAAGTAACTAATTTTTTTGTATTTTGATATAAGAAAGCAAACAAAGTAGTAAATAAAATAAAATAAAGCAAGATAGAAACAAAGTAAAGAGATTGGAAGTGGGAGACTCCCCTTGCAGCGTGTCTTGATCTCCCCGGCAACGGTGCCAGAAAAAGAGCTTGTTGATGCGTAAAGCACACGCCCGTTGGGAACCCCAAGAGGAAGATGTGATGCGTACAGCAGCAAGTTTTCCCTCAGTAAGAAACCAAGGTTATCGAACCAGTAGGAGTCAAGGAGCACGTGAAGGTTGTTGGTGACGGAGTGTAGTGCGGCGCAACACCAGGGATTTCGGCGCCAACGTGGAACCTGCACAACACAATCCAAATACTTTGCCCCAACTTAACAGTGAGGTTGTCAATCTCACCGGCTTGCTGTAACAAAGGATTAATCGTATGGTGTGGAAAATGATGTTTGTATGCGAAGAACAGAAAAGAACAATGTTTGCAGTAGATTGTATTCGATGTAAAAGAATGGACCGGGGTCCACAGTTCACTAGTGGTGTCTCTTGTAACGGCCCCGGGTAGCACCCCAATTAGATTTGTTTGTTGTTTTTCTTTTGTGCATCATCATGCATCCTGCATCATCACATCCATGTTTTAACAAATAAAATTTATTTTATAAACCCTAAACTATTTTCGTTTTCATCTCATATGATTTTTAATAAAACCTTCTCCCTTCTTTCATTTAAACAAAACCTCTAACCCTTGGGCTGTGGCCTCTCACTCTAGCCCATCCCTTCCTCTCTTCCCCCACAGCCCAACCATCCTCCACCGGCGGCCCAGCTTTCTCTCCCTCTCTCTCCGGCCCACTTCCTCTTCAGCCCGTACCCCTTCGATCACTTTCCCCTTGTCGTCATCCTTCTCCACGAGAATGGCGTGAGAGAGAGCCCTGTGGTCCTCACCGAGCTCAACCACCGCGCCACATGCTCCCTCCCCCTCGCCCTTATCTTCTGCAGAGAAACCCTGGAAGTTTAGTAAAGCAACCCGGGGTCCCTCCCCTGGTCAGACTTTGTTTCCAGGTCCTTTTCGTATTAAATAAAATCTGGTTAACTATTTTAAATTAACAAAACCCTAATCTATCAATATCTTTTGAATGGTAACTCGAAATAAAACGTTTTCTATATGAATTTTGATCAGAAAAATATGATGAACATGAATATGCCATCCATTCATCTGTTTGCATTTCGCATCATGTCGTGACGGGATAGTTGTGCATGTATACCTAACATATATGCGGAGTATTTCGGATTTCCAACTAGGGTTTTCCCCGCTCCGTTTAATATTGAAGTAGCTCACCCCTGCCATGTTTGCTATGCTAATCCACCCTTAACTTTGACGGTAGAAAATGCAACTCCAACCTAATTTGTTCGTCCGGGTTCCGATCCCGCTTAAATTGGATAAGTTGCACCGCATCATATTTGCCATGTCATGCATATCATCTTGATCATGCTGGATCTTCTTTATCCGTAGTAGTAAGACTTGCATACGTTGTTTGTCCAGCATTTGCTTCTTCCCGGATAGGATCGCGAAGTGGTGCTGTGAGATACGACAAGTTCTCCGGATGTTCCTCGGCGAGCTTTAACAGGCAAGCATTTCCCCTATACTTCTGCCCCTGCAGAAGTCGCTCACCTATTTTATTTTGCCTTCTCCCTCATGCTATCTTTAAGTTGCGTTCTTGTCACGTGTCCCTTCCACTTGTTACCTCAAGCAGCCTATATTGACTCCACCAACCACCTACAGCTATTGTTTGGTTATCGAGTCTGCCCTTGCGAGTCGTAGTGCATGCTAGTGCTGTTTTATCTCGTTACCGTCGCTGTTATCTTATCGGGATATGTTGGGTTGTTGGGAGGTTGTCACATGCTATATCAGTTGTTGGAGATACACATGTTTTACTTAATTGTTAACAACTAAAATTGTAAGCAGAGGCATCTGTGAGCCCCTTTGCGAAAGCATCGGAACTTTGACTTGCTAATGTCCCCTAGGACCCGAGTTCTTGTTATCTGTTCCGAGATTGAGCGCTCTACCCATGCGTGGGGACGATTATTGGGACCCCCTCACCCATTAACTTTTCTCAAGTCAGTTGAAAAGGGGGCCACAACCTTGGTTTTATTTGCCTATGCCATGTATGCCATGCTTTACTTACTGTTGCCTTCGGGTGTTTACTTCCTGTTGCCTTCGGGTGTTTATATTCTGTACTGTACCCCGCAGGACGTTTAGCGAAAGTGTGTGGTTCGCACGCCTAGCCGCCGTCGCAAACCCTGAGTCCGCTTCGGAGTACGGCCGGACTTCGTTACGGGTAGCTTAGTCGGGTGGCCCCCCTAGACTTTCTTGTTGAACTGGGAACGGTCTTGTTGTGAGACATCCACCTGTCGTAAGTGGGTCGAGCATGCGTATGATTACATTTGGGCAACCCCTGCAGGGTGTACATCTTATCGATAAGCCGTGTCCGCGGTTATGGACGACTTGGAATTGTATAGCTTGATCATAGAACAACTTACACCGTTATCTTGTTGCTAATAATCTGTTAATAACTTGCGTAGTAATATAGCATTACTACAACCGATACCCAATAAAACTTGTCCACCGTTGAGTGCCTTTTACATTGCCTCTTCGCAATTGTTGGAGGGGATATGTGTAATCGGCTGGGTTATGTTTGTGTAGTATTTTATCTGTTACCTTATGCGCTCTCTCACCTTCTCTGATTAGACGAATGTTGTAGAGTGTCTCTATAAGTTTTTAGTGCTTGCGCTGCCGCTTAACTCCACCATATTGCCTATGACGTTCCTCTTGCGTCCTCTAAGTCCCCTGCGTGCCTCAAGTACAAAGAACGACTGGTTGACGAATGCTTATACGTCTTGAAGTCTTGTTAAGTACGAACCCGTACTTATTGCTGCTTCTACGGGATATAACCGGGCAAGTATGAAGATATGTTCGATGAAGACGACGTTAGCAAGGTTACCCTTCCGGCTTGGCCTGGGCAGGGTTATGGACGCCGCTGGTTATCTTCAGGACTCTTAGTCCAATTTGTATCTTGTCCGTACTCGGACGTATTCGATCTTCTGTATGATTTGGATCTTTGTATTGTATATTTGTATCTTGACTCGTTGGAGTCATTGTTGTAATATATGTATCTTGTGGGCTCTATTGTAATCCTGTTGTAATGTTACCGCTCGTGTTAATTCCTCTGGCATCACGTGTGTGATTCGTCGCGCACGTCGTGTCGGAGGGCGTCTCTAAATCGATATCGTGCGGATTTCGGCGGGATCGCTGGAATCCTCAGGATACCGGTTTGGGGGTGTCACAAGTTGGTATCAGAGCCCAGGTTGACGGTACCCCACTAGTCCAGCCTGTAGGATAGCCTTGCCAACGGTCGTTGAGTTTAGAGTGTCAAAACCTATTTTATGAAAACTCGTTGGGTAGATCTGATTAGTTCTAATTTTTCTCCTTACCTCTATTCTTTCTCCTCTTACCTTTGCGAGTTTTGAGTCTTCTCTCTTATCTGTTTTTTTGAGTCTTAGGTTCCGACGTGGGTTGGACGATCTTTGCCTTTATCCTATTAGGCCCGATCTTTAGAAGATCTCAACAGAAGCGCATCAGCGACAGCGGAACAACGACTTCTTGTTGGTGGTGTCGAACGTTCTACATGGAGCAACAATTCTTGTTAGTGGTGTCGAGGAGATCGACACGTCGCCAGAAGATCCGATAGTTCACCTCTCTTCCCCTCGTACCTTGATGTGGAACCTCGGGGCGAGGTTCCTTGTTAGTGGTGTCGATTGTAACGGCCCCGGGTAGCACCCCTATTAGATTTGTTTGTTGTTTTTCTTTTGTGCATCATCATGCATCCTGCATCATCACATCCATGTTTTAACAAATAAAAAATATTTTATAAACCCTAAACTATTTTTGTTTTCATCTCATATGATTTTTAATAAAAACCTTCTCCCTTCTTTCATTTAAACAAAACCTCTAACCCTTGGGCTGTGGCCTCTCACTCTGGCCCATCCCTTCCTCTCTTCCCCCACAGCCCAACCATCCTCCACCAGCGGCCCAGCTTTCTCTCCCTCTCTCTCCGGCCCACTTCCTCTTCAGCTCGTACCCCTTCGATCGCTTTCCTCTTGTCGACATCCTTCTCCACGAGAATGGCGTGAGAGAGAGCCCTGTGGTCCTCACCGAGCTCAACCACCGCGCCACATGCTCCCTCCCCCTCGCCCTTATCTTCTGCAGAGAAACCCTAGCCTCCCATCTTCCGTCCTTGTGCCGCCACCCTCTTCTCCCTCCCCTTTTTCTCTTCTCTGCAAACCACCGAGTTCCACCTCACAGCACCACCATGGCCCCGTCGTTTCCGTCCACCCCACGCTGTTCCGAGGGCACCGGCGGGTGCGCCTCGATGTCCTCGTCCTCCTGGTGGTCTCAATCGAGCCGGGGCGCGATGGATCAACGCCAAGTCGTTGTTTCGCCCGACTCTGCTGCCGCCGTTCATCGCCAAATTCGGCCGCCATGGTCCTCCTCCGCCTTCCTCGACCTCGCCATCGTCTTCGTGGTAAATTTCCGCACCTCCTCGACCCCCTCTCCCTTCCAATTGCCTCCAGTTTCCCCCTTTCACCTTAAGGCCGGCCTCCATCCGCCGCAGGTCCTCACCACCACCGGCGCTCCGACGACCTCCCCCTGGCGGCGCCGCCCCCACCTGGTCCTCGTCGACGAGGCGCGTCGAACGCGCTCAGCCCCGCGCCCTGGAGTCCATGGAGTCGCCACGCCGCGCGACGTCTGCCGCGGTGACCGCCGCTCACCGCACGCGCCCGGTGTTGAACACCTCCCGTGCGTGCACGCACGCTTCGCCAGCGCGGCAGCCACCTCACCGCCCGGGCCCCACCTATCATCGACCGCAGCTAGCTCTTCTCTGGGTGAGAAAAGTCTCCCAGATCTGGATCTGATAGTTTTTCATCTAGCCCCCTATCTATTTTGTTTTATTAACCCTCGCTCCCTAACGCTACACCTTTTATGCATAACCCCTGGAAGTTTAGTAAAGCAACCCGGGGGCCCTCTCCTGGTCAGACTTTGTTTCCAGGTCCTTTTCGTATTAAATAAAATCTGGTTAACTATTTTAAATTAACAAAACCCTAATCTATCAATATCTTTTGAATGGTAACTCGAAATAAAACGTTTTCTATATGAATTTTGATCAGAAAAATATGATGAACATGAATATGCCATCCATTCATCTGTTTGCATTTCGCATCATGTCATGACGTGATAGTTGTGCATGTATACCTAACATATATGCGGAGTATTTCGGATTTCCAACTAGGGTTTTCCCCGCTCTGTTTAATATTGAAGTAGCTCACCCCTGCCATGTTTGCTATGCTAATCCACCCTTAACTTTGATGGTAGAAAATGCAACTCCAACCTAATTTGTTCGTCCGGGTTCCGATCCCGCTTAAATTGGATAAGTTGCACAGCATCATATTTGCCATGTCATGCATATCATCTTGATCATGCTGGATCTTCTTTATCCGTAATAGTAAGACTTGCATACGTTGTTTGTCCAGCATTTGCTTCTTCCCGGATAGGATCGCGAAGTGGTGCTGTGAGATACGACAAGTTCTCTGGATGTTCCTCGGCGAGCTTTAACAGGCAAGCATTTCCCCTATACTTCTGCCCCTGCAGAAGTCGCTCACCTATTTTATTTTGTCTTCTCCCTCATGCTATCTTTAAGTTGCATTCTTGTCACGTGTCCCTTCCACTTGTTACCTCAAGCAGCCTATATTGACTCCACCAACCACCTACAGCTATTGTTTGGTTATCGAGTCTGCCCTTGCGAGTCGTAGTGCATGCTAGTGCTGTTTTATCTCGTTACCGTCGCTGTTATCTTATCGGGATATGTTGGGTTGTTGGGAGGTTGTCACATGCTATATCAGTTGTTGGAGATACACATGTTTTACTTAATTGTTAACAACTAAAATTGTAAGCAGAGGCATCTGTGAGCCCCTTTGCGAAAGCATCAGAACTTTGACTTGCTAATATCCCCTAGGACCCGAGTTCTTGTTATCTGTTCCGAGATTGAGCGCTCTACCCATGCGTGGGGACGATTATTGGGACCCTTCCTCACCCATTACCTTTTCTCAAGTCAGTTGAAAAGGGGGCCACAACCTTGGTTTTATTTGCCTATGCCATGTATGCCATGCTTTACTTACTGTTGCCTTCGGGTGTTTATATTCTGTACTGTACCCCGCGGGACGTTTAGCGAAAGCGTGTGGTTCACACGCCTAGCCGCCGTCGCAAACCCTGAGTCCGCTTCGGAGTACGGCCGGACTTCGTTACGGGTAGCTTAGTCGGGTGGCCCCCTAGACTTTCTTGTTGAACTGGGAACGGTCTTGTTGTGAGACATCCACCTGTCGTAAGTGGGTCAAGCATGCGTATGGTTACATTTGGGAAACCCCTGCAGGGTGTACATCTTATCGATAAGCCGTGTCCGTGGTTATGGACGACTTGGAATTGTATAGCTTGATCATAGAACAACTTACACCGTTATCTTGTTGCTAATAATCTGTTAATAACTTGCGTAGTAATATAGCATTACTACAACCGATACCCAATAAAACTTGTCCACCGTTGAGTGCCTTTTACATTGCCTCTTCGCAATTGTTGGAGGGGATATGTGTAATCGGCTGGGTTATGTTTGTGTAGTATTTTATCTGTTACCTTATGCGCTCTCTCACCTTCTCTGATTAGACGAATGTTGTAGAGTGTCTCTATAGGTTTTTAGTGCTTGCGCTGCCGCTTAACTCCACCATATTGCCTATGACGTTCCTCTTGCGTCCTCTAAGTCCCCTGCGTGCCTCAAGTACAAAGGACGACTGGTTGACGAATGCTTATACGTCTTGAAGTCTTGTTAAGTACGAACCCGTACTTATTGCTGCTTCTACGGGATATAACCGGGGAGGTATGAAGATATGTTGGATGAAGACAACGTTAGCAAGGTTACCCTTCCGGCTTGGCCTGGACAGGGTTATGGACGCCGCTGGTTATCTTCAGGACTCTTAGTCCAATTTGTATCTTGTCCGTACTCGGACGTATTCGATCTTCTGTATGATTTGGATCTTTGTATTGTATATTTGTATCTTGACTCGTTGGAGTCGTTGTTGTAATATATGTATCTTGTGGGCTCTATTGTAATCCTGTTGTAATGTTACCGCTCGTGTTAATTCCTCTAGCATCACGTGTGTGATTCGTCGCGCACGTCGTGTCGGAGGGCGTCTCTAAATCGATATCGTGCGGATTTCGGCGGGATCGCTGGAATCCTCAGGATACCGGTTTGGGGGCGTCACATCTCTCCAATAAGATAAAGCATGTTGGGTGAACAAATTATAGTTGGGCAATTGACAAATAAAGAGGGCATAATAATGCACATACATATCATGATGAGTAGTGTGAAATTCAATTGGCAATTACGACAAAGTACATAGACCGCTATCCAGCATGCATCTATGCCTAAAAAGTCCACCTTTAGGTTAGCATCCGCACCCCTTCCAGTATTAAGTTGCAAACAACAGACAATTGCATTAAGTATGGTGCGTAATGTAATCAACACAAATATCCTTAGACAAAGCATTGATGTTTTATCCCTAGTGGCAACGGCACATCCACAACCTTAGAACTTTCTGTCACTGTCCCAGATTAAATGGAGGCATGAACCCACTATCGAGCATAAATACTCCATCTTGGAGTTACAAGTATCAACTTGGCCAGATCCTCTACTAGCAACGGAGAGCGTGCAAGATCATAAACAACACATATATGATAGATTGATAATCAACATAACATAGTATTCCATATTCATCGGATCCCAACAAACGCAAAATGTAGCATTACAAATAGATGATCTTGATCATGTAAGGCAGCTCACAAGATCTAACAATGATAGCACATGAGGAGAAGACAACCATCTAGCTACTGCTATGGACCCATAGTCCAGGGGTGAACTACTCACACATCAATCCGGAGGCGATCATGGTGATGAAGAGTCCTCCGAGAGATGATTCCCCTCTCCGGCAGGGTGCCGGAGGCGATCTCCTGAATCCCCCGAGATGGGATTGGCGGCGGCGGTGTCTCTGGAAGGTTTTCCGTATCGTGGCTCTCGGTACTGGGGTTTTCGTGACGAAGGCTTTAAGTAGGCGGAAGGGTAGGGTTGGAGGCATCACGAGGGGCCCACACAACAGGGCGGCGCGGGCCCCTCCATGGCCGCGCCGCCTTAGTGTGGCGCCACCTCGTGTCCCCACTTCGTATCCTCTTCGGTGTTCTGGAAGCTTCGTGGAAAAATAAGACCCTGGGCGTTGATTTCGTCCAATTCCGAGAATATTTCCTTTGTACGATTTCTGAAACCAAAAACAGCAGAAAACAGCAACTGGCTCTTCGGCATCTTGTCAATAGGTTAGTGCCGGAAAACGCATAAATATGACATAAAGTGTGTATAAAACATGTGAGTATCATCATAAAAGTAGCATGGAACATAAGAAATTATAGATACATTTGAGACGTATCACGCCACAGGGAGATAAGATGAAGTACATACTACGTATGAATTTCTCCCTGCCAACAAACAATGAAGCAGAATACGAAGCACTGCTGCACGGAATGAAGATGGCAAAGGCATGTGGGGCAACTCGCTTGGAAATTTACGGAGACTCAAACCTGGTGGTACAGCAGTCGATGAACCTATGTGATGCGGTCAGTGACAACATGATCGCCTACCGACAGTTGTATCAAAATATGGAAGCCAAATTCGAAGGGTGTGAGCTCAAACATATCGGCAGAGCCAGCAACGAGGAAGCCGACACCCTGGCGAATATCGGGTCCATGTGCTCCCCCATTCCAGACGGAGTGTTCTACGAAGTCATCACTTAACGATCGATAAAAGAGAAAGCGTTAGCACCCCTAAAGCCATCGGCTAATGAACCGAAGGCAAGCCCACAACAAACTGACGAAGAATCTCCACCTCCATCAGTGGAACAAGTCCTCCTCCTCGAGCCATTATGGACCAAACCATTCCTATCTTACCTGACGAAGCAGGAGTTGCCGGAGGATGCGGTAGAAGCAAGACGAATCGTCAGACGATCAAAGGCCTTCACTGTGGTAAATGGTTGTTGGCGTCCAAAACCCACCGGCGAGTAACGACGGGCAACACGTAGAGCCGGGAGGCTCCCAGAACTGCGGTAGGCCCTGGTCCCTCGTGCGACGGCCCGCAAAGCTCCGGCACGCACGTCCGATGCTGGTGCAAGGGCGTGCCACCTGACCTATACCTGGTCAGGAAGGTGATGGATTGCTTCGCTTAGTTTCCTGTATGGCATACACGTAAACATTAAATACGATCCTCGATCGGCTCTCAGGTTGTCCTGTGAATCGTCTCAAGGAGCCGATCCACCCATGATTCGTATGAGATCTACGATAACATGGTGGTCCTGCTTGATCAATACTAAGTTAAAACGACCTACGACGATTTAGGGTTTTCACCACATAATCGGAACGTCCTACACGTAATTGAGCCTGGCAGCTACGCAAGATGATCATAAACCAGCCCTAGACAAGGCCTAAAAACCAACACGGAGTTGATTTGTGGTGACCCTGCATACCACTGCATGTTGTAGTATGCCAGTCATTGATATAACATTCACGAAGTACCATTCCGCAAATATTACATCCCTCAGAGTAGTACAACAGAACATAGCAGGTCCATAACTCATTCATTTATTATTACAAATATCATACACATGTCGTCTCGGAGCTCCTCTTGGGTCCTAAGAGGAGTACTCCTGGGTTCGAGGCGAACCCAACTTAGCTTACAATATAAGAGTATCATTAAGTTATACATTTATTTCTTTGAGCAGCTAAATACTAAGAGTTCGGGCTGCTCGGCTTCTACTACTACTCGAGATGTTCAGGCTTGATCTCCTCCGGAAGCCTCCCCGGTTCCGTAGACGATGAGATAGTCTACGCCTTCGATACCTCCAGAGAGGTCTGGTTCTTCATAGCCGATGATCTCGGCTCCTTCATTATTGTCGTAGTCCTCCTCCAGACGATTCAGACAATCTAAGCATGGGATTTAAGAGTGGTATGAGTACGAGCGTACTCAACAAGTTCATTATAGATAAGAGGTGTTTAATGCTCTAGCTACGATATTAGACCAGAAAGTCTAATACCAATGCATGTTTTGATAAACATTTCTTCAAGAGATTGCTTTTATTCCAAAGAGCTATGTCCGTCAGCCTTCACCGGTTTACTAGAACTTCATGGAGCTCCTTTCCGGCCGCGTTCGCAGTTCCTTATCCCGGAACAGGGAGTGACAGGTCACGGTTCTTTACACTCTGCAGAGGTGTGTTGCTTTACCCATAAGAGATCTTAACCTTGGTGCCAACCGGGCAGCTTTCCCGTCCACACTTCCTTCGGTGTGAGGCCCGGTATAAGGTCTAGCCAATCATGTTCCTCCGCTACCTCGAACACCCACCCTTTGTTGCATGCCCCGACCCTGGGTCCTCGCCGGTCCCATTATTCCCACTCACGGGTGGACCCCGACCACGACGACAGTTTGGGATCGAACCAAACTCCTTCGCCGGTAGCTGCAACCCATCATAGACCACAATACCGTGGGGACTTAAGGCTTCCCCAGCCTACCGCTTATTCTTCGAGCGACAAGTGTCTACGGACTATGCCGTGGGGACTTAAGGATTCCCCAGCCTACCGCTTGCCCTGACAGATACAAGTGTCTACGGTAAAGCGCATCCATTGATGAACGAGAGGTGGAAACACTTTTGACTACTCCGTCCCACTCCGGATCTTATGATTAACACGGGTATTACGGCACAAGAATCACTGGCGACATTTGTTGTTTAATCCTAGATGGATATAAACCCTTGCAATGGAACCTCCACCATATCAACACAATCCATGGTTCCATTGCCCACCACATAGTCATATTCATAGTTATGAAAGTAGTGGTTTTGGTTTTTATGCAATAGTGATAATCATAGTACTTTGCAAGTAATTTGATAAAGATATTCAAATGACATGAGCAAGCGATGAACTTGCCTGAACACTGCAAAGTTTTGCAGTTGGATGATGTGGACTGACCCTTGTCCTCTGTCTCTGAAAAATAGCATCATTGTCCGATAAGGGCAATGGTTAAAGAAGCAATTATGCATGATTCCAGTTTTAGGGTTGGTTCCCCCCTTCCGATGTCGTTGTAATTTAATGTGAGAGGTTAAATACTAAGAATATATTGGAGATACTTGATTTAGGGTAAATACAACCTTGAAATATTGTCAAAGTGTTTTTAAAGTCCAAATGCATTAATGGACTTATTTTCATTTTTAGAAAATAATATGTGTAATTTAAATTCTTATTTAAATCATCAAAGTAGGATTTATTCTTAATTGTCTTCAAAAATTCTATTTGGTATTTTATTCAAATAGAGAATTTTATGCTGATCCATTTTCATATTTTTAATTTTTTTTTTGAGCTTCTAAGCATTTCTTATTAAATTTCAAAGTTTCAGCATATATATGAATTATGAAATACCTAAAATACCCTTGGGCCCCACCTGTCAGGTGGCCCAAAGGGTTGAGTCAAACCCGAGCCGCTCCAACCGGCTCGGTCGGACTCAGACGCGCTCCCCTCTCCTCGCACGCGAAACCCTAATCTCTCTCTCTCGCTCTGGCGACCAGAGTCGCCTCCGCCGTCGCCGATTTATCCCCGCCGTCGCCGGCGACGAGGTGCTGCGGATCTGGGTCGCCGTTCGACGGTGAACCAGATGGTCCGCGCCGATCTGTCGCGGGCGTCGCCGTTCGCTCGCCATCGTCGCTCCAGTGCGCCAGACCGTTGGCGTCCGCCGCCGCCGCGCGTTGGAGAGGCCGTGGCCCTTCATCCAGGCGCCTCCCCTGCGCGTGGTGCAGCGCTAGGTGCGGTGGTGGTCGCCAGGCTTGGCTTGGCCAGGCCTGGTGCCGCCGTGCTCCGGCGCGCGTCGCCTTGGCCGCCAAGACCGCGTCGACCACCTCCTCCCTGGTGAGTTCTTCTCCTTCCCTTCTTCTTCTTCTTCCTCACCTCTTCTTCGTCTAGTTTGACCATGGCCTGCTTGTCCTCGTAGAGGTTCTGGCCGTGCTAGTTGTTGTGCTGTTTGTGTTGCTGCTGTGCTACTGCCATGAATTCTTGCTACGGTGCTGCTCTATTCTGCCCATTAGCTATGCTTAATTCTTGCTATCTTGGTTGTGCACATTTCTGTGCATGTTCCAGAGCCACATGCTTGTTTAATCTTGCATTTTTGGCTCGAATTCATCCCTGTGCCTCTGTTCTAGTTACTGTTCTTGCTAGACATTCATGTGTATTCAATTTGGCTGCCATGGCTTGATTACCATGTGTATTCCTTGCAATTTGCAAGTTCCAGGGTAATGGTATGCTGTCTCTTGTGCTCAATTTCATGTGTATGCTTGATTGAGCATTACTGCTGGTTTATCTGTATGATTCAGTGATGAGCACCAAGTGCTTTACTTATTTATCTTGATCCAGTGGTTCATCCAGCCTTGGATGTGCTTCTGGATACAATCATTTAATTATCTATTTGGTTGTCTATGAAACACTTGTTGATTATCTGTGGCCAATTAAATACCTGGTCCATGCTCTGTGGCTTAGTGATGCTCTAGCATGCCCTAGCATGCTATGGCAAGCTCTGATGATCATGTGATCATCAGCAGCTGGTAATTGGCTTGCTTACCTGTGCCTGTGCATTGCTGTTACCTATCTATGTGTATGTGTGTGGCACAGATCAGTGCTAGTGCTTGCTCAAGCATCAGCTGACACTTGCAGTGATCCTCTGGATCATTAGCATGTGTCTGTTTCATGATTTACTTGTTAATATCAATTATCTATGTTGCTTTAATTGATGGAGTGGATAATTGATGTGAACTGTACAGTGATGATCATCACAATTGGTTGGATTAGGCTAGATGGATGCCCACAGTGGTTGGGAACCCTAGCCCTTCTTTGAACCCAATCAGGGTGATGATATTTGTATTTGGCTTGTTGGTTTGGCTGATCTAGGGTTTGAGGTGTCCCTGGCAGTATTCATATGCTGCCCTAGGGTAGCTCCCCTATTTGGTGGCTTTCTGTGATGGATAGATGCTTACTGGCTAGTCACTTAGTGAATTTCCAGTAGCCTAGATGTTGATAAACAGGATAGGCACATGTTGCCTGTCCATCTGATGGTTTAGCTAGGCTAATAGGTGCTTTGTAAATTTGGATGGCTACAAGGAGTAAATCCATGCTGGATTTCTCTGGTTTTGACACTGTGTTGTCACAACCAGTGTTCCCTAGTTTATTTTCCTTTTAGCCTTGGTTGTACTTGCTAGCACCAATTGGTTTAGTAACCAAATGATGATACACCCGTGGTTTTCCTACCCTTCAGTGCTCTCGTGATGCAAGCATGCTTAAGTATGAGCAAGATATGATCTTGCTCGGGCTCTTGTGTGGTATACCTCACTCCAGCTCCTAGAAATAGGTGTTGGTGTAGAGGATTGCTTCGTGATGCTTGGTTTGCTTGCCCTGCTCCTCCTTGCAAGCTTGTGGTGCTTTACTCCATCTGGTACTTGCTCACAGCTGACAGTTCTTGATGAATCTGTCCCTGGATGGTTTCTGGTGGCTTGTTGTTCTTCCTGTTCTAAGTGTTCTTGCTGTTCTTGGTGAACTTACCAGTTCAGTTCTGCCGATGGATGAGTCAAGTGACTAGGGTTTGGCTGGAAAAAGCTTTTATATGCTGCTGGCTTGCTCTTGTTGGTCGACAGCACCACCAGCAACTTGTGGTGACTCACCCTGGTGTGTGTGTGTGTTGCACATGCACAAAGCCTGGTGAGCTGCCTGGTTGTGTGTGTGTGCAAGTGCTGTGCACTTGGGCTTGATTCTTGATGTCTACGCCCCCCCTCCTTTTCCTGTAGACAGTGTTGGGCCTCCAAGAGCAAAGGTTTGTAGAACAGCAGCAAGTTTTCCCTTAAGTGGATCACCCAAGGTTTATCGAACTCAGGGAGGAAGAGGTCAAAGATATCCCTCTCATGCAACCCCGCAACCACAAAGCAAGAAGTCTCTTGTGTCCCCAACACACCTAATAGGTGCACTAGTTCGGCGAAGAGATAGTGAAATACAGGTGGTATGAATAAGTAGTAGCAACGGCACCGAGAAAAGTGCTTTGCCCAGGACGAGTAAACAAGCAGTAGTAACGCTATGACAGTAGTAACACGGTGAAACAAGAAACAAGCAAGTAGTAACGCAGCAGATAGTAACGCAATAAAACAAGTAAACAAGCAGCGATAGCGATGATTTAGGAACAAGGCCTAGGGATCATACTTTCACTAGTGGACACTCTCAACATTGATCACATAACAGAATAGATAAATGCATACTCTACACTCTCTTGTTGGATGATGAACACCATTGCGTAGGATTACACGAACCCTCAATGCCGGAGTTAACAAGCTCCACAATTCAATGTTCATATTTAAATAACCTTAGAGTGCATGAAAGATCAACACGACTAAACCAAGTACTAACATAGCATGCACACTGTCACCTTCACGCTATGTAGGAGGAATAGATCACATCAATACCATCATAGCATTAGTTAACTTCATAATCTACAAGAGATCATGATCATAGCCTACGCCAAGTACTAAAACGGATGCACACACTGTCACCATTACACCGTGCAGGAGGAATAAAACTACTTTAATAACATCACTAGAGTAGCACATAGATGAATTGTGATACAAAACACATTGCAATCATAAAGAGATATAAATAAGCACTTCACTATGCCATTCATAACAGTGAATAAGTATTCTCGTGAAATATAGCCTAAGAGACCCACACGGTGCACACACTCGTCACCTTTACACACGTGGGACAAGGAGTCTCCGGAGATCACATAAGTAAAATTCACTTGACTAGCATAATGACATCTAGATTACAAGCATCATCATATGAATCTCAATCATGTAAGGCAGCTCATGAGATTATTGTATTGAAGTACATAGGAGAGAGATGAACCACATAGCTACCGGTACAGCCCCGAGCCTCGATGGAGAACTACTCCCTCCTCATGGGAGACAAGCAGCGTTGATGGAGATGGCGGTGGTGTCGATGGAGAAGCCTTCCGGGGGCACTTCCCGTCCGGCGGCGTGCCGGAACGGAGACTCCTGTCCCCGGATCTTGGCTTCGCGATGGCGGCGGCTCTGGAAGGTTTCTCGTACCGTGGCTTTTCCGTATCGAGGTTTTAGGTCGAGGGCCCTTAAATAGGCGAAGAGGCGGCGTCAGGAGGTTGAAGGGGCGACCACACTATAGGGTGGCGCGGGCCCCCCCTGGCCGCGCCGGCCTAGGGTTTGGTGGGCCTGTGCCCCCTCTCTGGCGGTTCTCGTGTGTTCTGGATGCTTCCGGGCAAAATAGGAACCTGGGCGTTGATTTCGTCTGATTCCGAGAATATTTCTTTACTAGGATTTCTGAAACCAAAAACAGCGAGAAAACAGAATCGGCACTTCGGCATCTTGTTAATAGGTTAGTTCCAGAAAATGCACGAATACGACATAAAGTGTGCATAAAACATGTAGATATCATCAATAATGTGGCATGGAACACAAGATATTATCGATACGTCGGAGACGTATCAGCATCCCCAAGCTTAGTTCTGCTCGTCCCGAGCAGGTAAAACGATAACAAAGATAATTTCCGGAGTGACATGCCATCATAACCTTGATCATACTATTTGTAAAGCATATGTAGTGAATGCAGCGATCAAAACAATGTATATGACATGAGTAAACAAGTGAATCATAAAGCAAAGACTTTTCATGAATAGTACTTCAAGACAAGCATCAATAAGTCTTGCATAAGAGTTAACTCATAAAGCAATAATTCATAGTAAAAGCATTGAAGCAACACAAAGGAAGATTAAGTTTCAGCGGTTGCTTTCAACTTGTAACATGTATATCTCATGGATATTGTCAACATAGAGTAATATAATAAGTGCAATATGCAAGTATGTAGGAATCAATGCTCAGTTCACACAAGTGTTTGCTTCTTGAGGTGGAGAGAAATAGGTGAACTGACTCAACAATGAAAGTAAAAGAATGGTCCTCCATAGAGGAAAACATCGATTGCTATATTTGTGCTAGAGCTTTGATTTTGAAAACAAGCAACAATTTTGTCAACGGTAGTAATAAAGCATATGTATCATGTAAATTATATCTTACAAGTCGCAAGCCTCATGCATAGTATACTAATAGTGCCCGCACCTTGTCCTAATTAGCTTGGACTACCGGGATCATCGCAATGCACATGTTTTAACCAAGTGTCACAAAGGGGTACCTCTATGCCGCCTGTACAAATGTCTAAGGAGAAAGCTCGCATTGGATTTCTCGCTATTGATTATTCTCAACTTAGACATCCATACCGAGACAACATAGACAACAGGTAATGGACTCCTCTTTTATGCATAAGCATGTAGCAACAATTATTTTTCTCATATGAGATTGAGGATATATGTCCAAGACTGAAACTTCCACCATGGATCATGGCTTTAGTTAGCGGCCCAATGTTCTTCTCTAACAATATGCATGCTTAACCATAAGGTGGTAGATCTCTCTTACTTCAGACAAGACGGACATGCATAGCAACTCACATGAAATTCAACAAAGAGTAGTTGATGGCGTCCCCCAGTGAACATGGTTATCGCACAACGAGCAACTTAATAAGAGATAAAGTGCATAAGTACATATTCAATACCACGATAGTTTTTAAGCTATTTGTCCCATGAGCTATATATTGTAAAGGTGAAGAATGGAAATTTAAAGGTAGCACTCAAGCAATTTACTTTGGAATGGCGGAGAAATACCATGTAGTAGGTAGGTATGGTGGACACAAATGGCATAGTGGTTGGCTCAAGTATTTGGATGCATGAGAAGTATTCCCTCTCGATACAAGGTTTAGGCTAGCAAGGCTATTTGAAACAAACACAAGGATGAACCGGTGCAGCAAAACTTACATAAAAGACACATTGTAAACATTATAAGACTCTACACCGTCTTCCTTGTTGTTCAAACTCAATACTAGAAATTATCTAGACCTTAGAGAGACCAAATATGCAAACCAAATTTTAGCATGCTCTATGTATTTCTTCATTAATGGGTGCAAGGTATATGATGCAAGAGCTTAAACATGAGCACAACAATTTCCAAGTATCACATTACCCAAAACATTATAGCAATTACTACATGTATCATTTTCCAATTCCAACCATATAACAATTTAACGAAGAAGAAACTTCGCCATGAATACTATGAGTAGAGCCTAAGGACATACTTGTCCATATGCAACAGCGGAGCGTGTCTCTCTCCCACACAAAGAATGCTAGGATCCATTTTATTCAAACAAAACAAAAACAAAAACAAACCGACGCTCCAAGCAAAGCACATAAGTCTGTGATGGAATAAAAATATAGTTTCGGGGAGGAACCCGATAATTTGTCGATGAAGAAGGGGATGCCTTGGGCATCCCCAAGCTTAGATGCTTGAGTCTTCTTGAAATATGCAGGGATGAACCACCGGGGCATCCCCAAGCTTAGACTTTTCACTCTTCTTGATCATAGTATATCATCCTCCTCTCTTGACCCTTGAAAACTTCCTTCACACCAAACTTCTCGTAAACTTCATTAGAGGGGTTAGTACATAATCAAAAACTCACATGTTCAGAGGTGACACAATCATTCTTAACACTTCTGGACATTGCTCAAAGCTACTGGAAGGTAATGGAACAAAGAAATCCACCCAACACACCGAAAGAAGCAATGCGAAATAAAAGGCAGAATCTATCAAAACAGAACAGTCCGTAAAGACGAATTTTTAATAAATACTTCCGTTGCTCAGATCAGAAAACTCAAAACTAATGAAAGTTGCGTACATATCTAAGGAACACGCACGTAAATTGGCATATTTTTCTGAGTTACCTACAGAGAAAACAGCCCAGATTCGTGACAGATAGAAATCTGTTTCTGCGCAGAAATCCAAATCTAGTATCAACCTTTGATTAGAGGCTTCACTTGGCTCAACAAAACACTAAACTAAGATAAGGAGAGGTTGCTACAGTAGTAAACAACTTCCAAGACACAAATATAAAACAAAGTACTGTAGCAAAATAACACATGGGTTATCTCCCAAGAAGTTCTTTCTTTATAGCCATTAAGATGGGCTCAGCAGTTTTAATGATGCACTCATAAGAAATAGTATTTGAAGCAAAAGAGAGCATCAAGAGGCAAATTAAAAACACATTTAAGTCTAACATGCTTCCTATGCATAGGAATCTTGTAAATAAACAAGTTCATGAATAGCAAAGTAACAAGCATAGGAAGATAAAACAAGTGTAGCTTCAAAAATTTCAGCACATAGAGAGGTATTTTAGTAACATGAAAATTTCTACAACCATATTTTCCTCTCTCATAATAACTTTCAGTAGCATCATGAGCAAACTCAACAATATAACTATCACATAAAACATTTTTATCATGAGTCTCATGCATAAAATTATTACTCTCCACATAAGCATAATCAATTTTATTAGTTGCAGTGGGTGCAAATTCAACAAAGTAGCTATCATTATTATTCTCATCATCAAATATAGGAGGCAAAGTATCATCAAAGAAAATTTTCTCCTCAATGCTTGGGGGACTAAAAAGATCATGAAAACCAGCTTCCCCAAGCTTAGAACTTTCTATATCATTATCAACAATGGTGTTCAAAGCATTCATACTAATATTACTACCGAGCATGCAAATAAGATTCCATAGGTTTTTTAATTTTCGCATCAAACAATCCATGTTTTAAATCAGGAAATAGCATAAGAAGCTCATTCTTGTCCATTATGCCAAACTAGTGTAAACAAGAAACAAAAAGATGCAATTGCAGGATCTAAAGGAAATAGCTTCGAGTACTTACAATGCGCCGGAAAATAGCTTAGTAGCCGAGATCCGGAGTGTGAGTACCTTTTACCTTTCCTCCCCGGCAACGGCGCCAGAAAATAGCTTGATGTCTACGCCCCCTCCTTTTCCTGTAGACAGTGTTGGGCCTCCAAGAGCAGAGGTTTGTAGAACAGCAGCAAGTTTTCCCTTAAGTGGATCACCCAAGGTTTATCGAACTCGGGGAGGAAGAGGTCAAAGATATCCCTCTCATGCAACCCTGCGACCACAAAGCAAGAAGTCTCTTGTGTCCCCAACACACCTAATAGGTGCACTAGTTCGGCGAAGAGATAGTGAAATACAGGTGGTATGAATAAGTAGTAGCAACGGCACCAGAAAAGTGCTTTGCCCAGGACAGTAAACAAGCAGTAGCAACGCAGCAGTAGTAACACAGTGAAACAGTAAACAAGCAGTAGTAACGCAGCAGTAGTAACGCAGTAAAACAGTAAACAAGCAGCGATAGCAGTATTTAGGAACAAGGCCTAGGGATCATACTTTCACTAGTGGACACTCTCAACATTGATCACATAACGAGAATAGATAAATGCATACTCTACACTCTCTTGTTGGATGATGAACACCATTGCGTAGGATTACACGAACCCTCAATGCCGGAGTTAACAAGCTCCACAATTCAATGTTCATATTTAAATAACCTTAGAGTGCATGAAAGATCAACACGACTAAACCAAGTACTAACATAGCATGCACACTGTCACCTTCACGCTATGTAGGAGGAATAGATCACATCAATACCATCATAGCAATAGTTAACTTCATAATCTACAAGAGATCATGATCATAGCCTACGCCAAGTACTAACACGGATGCACACACTCGTCACCATTACACCGTGCAGGAGGAATAAAACTACTTTAATAACATCACTAGAGTAGCACATAGATGAATTGTGATACAAAACACATTGCAATCATAAAGAGATATAAATAGGCACTTCACTATGCCATTCATAACAGTGAATAAGTATTCTGTGAAATATAGCCTAAGAGACCCACACGGTGCACACACTGTCACCTTTACACACGTGGGACAAGGAGTCTCCGGAGATCACATAAGTAAAATTCACTTGACTAGCATAATGACATTGATGTCTACGTTCCCCCTCCTTTCCTGTAGACAGTGTTGGGCCTCCAAGAGCAGAGGTTTGTAGAACAGCAGCAAGTTTTCCCTTAAGTGGATACCCAAGGTTTATCGAACTCAGGGAGGAAGAGGTCAAAGATATCCCTCTCATGCAACCCTGCAACCACAAAGCAAGAAGTCTCTTGTGTCCCCAACACACCAAATAGGTGCACTAGTTCGGCGAAGAGATAGTGAAATACAGGTGGTATGAATATATATGAGCAGGAGCAACGGTGCCAGAAAATAGCTTGCTGGTGTGTAGTTGATGGTGGTAGTATTGCAGCAGTAGTAACACGATAAAACAAGTAAACAAGCGATAGTAACGCAGCAGTATTTAGGAACAAGGCCTAGGGATTAGACTTTCACTAGTGGACACTCTCAACATTGATCACATAACAGAATAGATAAATGCATACTCTACACTTTTGTTTGATGATGAACACATTGCGTAGGATTACACGAACCCTCAATGCCGGAGTTAACAAGCTCCACAATAATGCTCATGTTTAAGTAACCTTTAGTGTAAGATAGATCAACGCTACTAAACCAAGTACTAGCATAGCATGCACACTTGTCACCTTCATGCATATGTAGGAGGAATAGATCACATCAATATTATCATAGCAATAGTTAACTTCGCAATCTACAAGAGATCATGATCATAGCATAAACCAAGTACTAACACGGTGCACACACTCGTCACCATTACACACGTGCAGGGAGGAATAGAACTACTTTAATAACACATCACTAGAGTAGCACATAGATGAATTGTGATACAAAACTCAGATGAATCTCAATCATGTAAAGCAGCTCATGAGATCATTGTATTGAAGTACATGGAGAGAGATTAACCACATAGCTACCGGTACAGCCCCGAGCCTCGATGGAGAACTACTCCCTCCTCATGGGAGCAGCAGCGGTGATGAAGATGGCGGTGGAGATGGCAGCGGTGTCGATGGAGAAGCCTTCCGGGGGCACTTCCCCGCTCCGGCAGGTGCCGGAACAGAGATCCTGTCCCCAGATCTTGGCTTCGCGATGGCGGCGGCTCTGGAAGGTTTCTGTGGTTTTCGTCAATTGATGTAGGGTTTTCTGATCCAGGGGCTTTTTATAGGCGGAGAGGCGGCGCAGGAAGGTCGAAGGGGGGCCCACACCCTAGGGGGGCGCGCCCCCCCCTTGGCCGCGCCGGGGTGTGGTGTGGTGGCCCTGCCTCCCTTCTCTGGCGGTTCTCGTGTGTTCTGGATGCTTCCGGGTAAAATAGGAACCTGGGCGTTGATTTCGTCCGATTCCGAGAATATTTCGTTACTAGGATTTCTGAAACCAAAAACAGCGGAAAACGAGAACTGGCACTTCGGCATCTTGTTAATAGGTTAGTTCCAGAAAATGCACGAATATGACATAAAGTGTGCATAAAACCTGTAGATAACATCAATAATGTGGCATGGAACATAAGAAATTATCGATACGTCGGAGACGTATCAGCATCCCCAAGCTTAGTTCTGCTCGTCCCGAGCGAGGTAAAACGATAACACGGATAATTTCCGGAGTGACATGCCATCATAATCTTGATCATACTATTTGTAAAGCATATGTAGTGAATGCAGCGATCAAAACAATGTATATGACATGAGTAAACAAGTGAATCATAAAGCAAAGACTTTTCATGAATAGCACTTCAAGACAAGCATCAATAAGTCTTGCATAAGAGTTAACTCATAAAGCAATAATTCAAAGTAGAGATATTGAAACAACACAAAAGAAGATTAAGTTTCAGCGGTTGCTTTCAACTTGTAACATGTATATCTCATGGATATTGTCAACATAGAGTAATATAATAAGTGCAATAAGCAAGTATGTAAGAATCAATGCATAGTTCACACAAGTGTTTGCTTCTTGAGGTGGAGAGAGATAGGTGAACTGACTCAACATTGAAAGTAAAAGAATGGTCCTCATAGAGGAAAAGCATCGATTGCTATATTTGTGCTAGAGCTTTGATTTTGAAGACATGAAACAATTTTGTCAACGGTAGTAATAAAGCATATGCATCATGTAAATTATATCTTATAAATTGCAAGCCTCATGCATAGTGTACCAATAGTGCCCGCACCTTGTCCTAATTAGCTTGGACTACACGGATTATCACCGCAATACATATGCTTTAACCAAGTATCACAAAGGGGTACCTCTATGCCGCCTGTACAAAGGTCTAAGGAGAAAGCTCGCATTTGGATTTCTCGCTTTTGATTATTCTCAACTTAGACATCCATACCGGGACAACATAGACAACAGATAATGGACTCCTCTTTTAATGCTTTAAGCATTCAACAACAATTAATAATTTTCTTATTTGAGATTTGAGGATTCTTGTCCAAAACTGAAACTTCCACCATGGATCATGGCTTTAGTTAGCGGCCCAATGTTCTTCTCTCACAATATGCATGCTCAAACCATTCAACTCAGTGTAGATCGCCCTTACTTCGGACAAGACGAACATGCATAGCAACTCACATGAAATTCAACCAATGAATAGTTGATGGCGTCC